>NW_009189377.1:45567-51303 GCF_000690835.1 Fulmarus glacialis | reverse complement strand
CACCGGGGAGGGGGAGTGAGCAAGCGGCTAAGTGGGGTTTGCTGCCTGCCAGGTTAGACCATGACACTGTTAAAACACAAAGTAGATCACAGGAGTACAGGAAACCCCACTATGTTATGGTTAAAGATTGCAGGAGGCTGCGTTGTTAATCTAGGTTTTAATCGACTGACAAGTATTCCCTTTACTGTAGGTAGTAGTGATATTCCACCTACACTGGTAAATGTAGGTCCTTTCAGGAGTACTTGCTTTTATAATAATGTTCTAACTTTCCTCCCCTCCCCCCATCCTTATGCTTTTATTCCATAGTGGGGATAAAAAAGGTTGTTTCTCTTTATGGTTATATTAAATGATTATGAAATCATAATTTTATAAATACAGGGCCAATGGAGACCGTTAGAGCACTTAGGCTGAACGATATTTTTATTCCAAGACATCCAGAAAAAATATGAAAACTTAAATAAATGACAGCCCGCCATTTCCTTTGGCAGTCTTTTGCAGTGGTTAACTGGAAATTCTACATTGTACTTTCTGTCTTCGCCACGGCTGAGTATTTGCCTGGAGACTTTTGAGCCTTCTTTCTAGCAGCTTCCAAATGACTTTGCTGTTTAGTATGTTTCTGCAGATTTTCTTTCAGTAAATAATAGATCATCATAATGTTAAATTGAGTCTCTGAGACTTTTCATCACTGATTTTATCCTCTTTCTCTACTGGTATTATTTAGTTGGGTCTGAAAATGTAAAAAGCAAAAACTGAAATGGTCAATGCAGAATAAATAAGATATAGTGATATCTCAGGCACATTTATTAAGGGAAAGCATCAGTTGTATAAAACAGTTAAAATGTAATGGACTCCAGATGCTACACAATCATAATGTGTTTATTTTCAAAGCAGAAGACAATCACACTGAGGAAGAGCCCTGTTGAAATGTCTTTATTTCTCCTTTGTAAAATGACTTTGGTAGATATAATCATCTTGTTGAAGGATGTTAGTCATGGTTGCTCATTCTATCACTATTGACTCAATATATTCAGAGTGGCTTGTATATAAAATCCATTGCATATCTGTGCTAATCAAATACTATACGTAAACTACAAGTTGATATTTGATTATGATTTCTGATAAGCCAATGTCCATAATGTGCTAGATTCACATTTTTCAATATTGAAGTTGGATATTTAACTCTGTATTAAGTCACAAGTATTCCCTTGAATTCTTCAAAAGCAGTCCATCATTTTAGATTTCTATTTGTGTTTAGGTTCAGATATATTGCTTCTTCTCCATAAATAATGACTGTTGCCAAACCATATAAATTGTTACCATAGATCCCATTAGATATTGTATAGGGTAATGAAATGTTCTGAGACAGCATGGTGTTCCTAATTTAGTAGAGATTCCCTTGCATATACACACTCTGCAGACATACAACTATTTTGTAAGTATTTGTTTTTTAATTCATTTTCTGTGGCCATGATCCAGCAGAGAAGAAAAAAGAAATGTATGCACACAAAAGCTGTGGAACTTCAATAACACTACCTGCATGAAACTGACAAGCTTCATCAAATCGAAGATGATGTTAAATATAAATTAATTTTTTATAATAGTTTATTCTATTTTCATTCTGCTTTACAGATATGGCCAGGATGATTCAGTGATTACAATGATGTTTGTTAAATTACCATTTCTTTTGGCTCTTTTTCATTATATTTTCCAGCCCAAGGGAGACTTTTTCAATGTCTGTCAAACATGAGGCAGAATCTGATGCTCATCTTATTACTCTGAAGGGAGAGTTTTTAAGGGAGAACTAACAAACAAAATACCACAAATCCTACCCTGAGCTCCTTCTGAGCTTCGGCTGAACCTACAGTCACTAGCACATTTCCATCCCCAAGCTCTTTGACCGGCTCTCTAAGGATATCATTAAAAGAACTGTATACTGTGTATAGAAAAGTGAAGAAACATAAGGCATGCAGTAGGCTGTATGCCTTATTTATATAATAAACCAAGTCCAATTACATGTGATATGACATGTGCTTGGGAGAAAATGTCTGCAGTTACACAAAGAATAAAACTAATTTAGAAAGCCAGCATTTTAAGATGGAAAGTAGTTGCCAACATTTTCTGAGAGTTTTCTGTGCAGTGCAGGCTACTAAAAGTTTTCAGAAAACTCTTTGACTTTTTTTATTAAGTTATATTCTGTAGAAGGTAATGACTAAGTCATGGCTCTAGTTAATGGACCAGACTGATTGCTGATGGCAAGGCAACAAGTGCTGATATCACAGAGGAACTTGTCAGCATGCAAATGTCAAAAGCATGTTAGAGAGTGGTAGTTTTGGTCCTTTCAGATAATACAGATTTATATCAGAATTACAAGAATACAAAGTTACAGAAAGATATTCTGTTACTGTACATTAGCTCTAGCTGTTAAAGACATTTTGGGGAAACATGCTGGCTCTGTTGAAATCAATGGTTCAACTCCCTCCTTTAAATTCCTAGTTCACCAGGTGATCTGTTTTTGTAATAAGGAGAAAACCCTTCTCTTTGCATTAGGGATTTAAAAAAATTGTTTGTGCTTACCTTTGTATAGCTATACCACAATCAACTGTTGAATAATACAGTTTAGGCATCTTGAAAAAAATTTAAATCAGGTCAGTCGTCGTGTAAAAATGTGTACCAATATTACTTGGAATGGGAAGAGTTAAGTACTGGCAAAACTATTGGTATCATTTTCTAAAACTTGTAAATGATATTTTCTTCAGAAGAAAAAACAACAGTGCTAAGGTCAATAATCTTGTTAGATAAAAATTTAATTGTAATAGTACTTGATGAATATGTTGATTTTTGTGCCAAGCTTGTCAAATAGAGTGAGATTAATCCAGTATTACTTTAGGCTTCTAGAATGTAAATATCTTAACCTAAATTAGTTGTTTAGGCTGTCTCTGAAATCAACACAGAAAGAACCCAAGGGACAATTCAACTCATCCTGTGATAAATATCTGTGCTGGTTTTGGCTGGGGTATAGTTAATTTTCTTCACAGTAGCTGGTATGGGGCTCTGTTTTGGATTTGTGCTGAAAGCAGTGTTGATAATACAGGGATGTTTTCGTTAGTGCTGAGCAGTGCTTACACAGAGTCAAGGCCTTTTCTGCTTCTCACCCCACCCCACCAGCGAGTAGGCTGGGGGTGCACAAGGAGCTGGGAAGGGAAACAGCTGGGACAGCTGACCCCAACTGACCAAAGGGATATTCCACACTATATGATGTCATGCTCAGCAATAAAGGTGGGTGAAGAAGAAGGAAGGGGAGGACGTTCGGAGTGATGGCGTTTGTCTTCCCCAGTAACCGTTACACGTGATGGGGTTACACATGAGGGAGCCCGGCTTTCCTGGGGATGGCTGAACACCTGCCTGCCGAGGGGAAGTAGTGAATGAATTCCTTGTTTGGCTTTGCTTGCCTGCGCGGCTTTTGCTTTACCTGTTAAACTGTCTTTATCTCAACCCATGAATTTTCTCACTTTTCCGATTCTCTCCCCCATCCCACCGGGGGGGAGTGAGTTGCTGGCTGGGGTTAAACCACAACAGTCGTTTTTGGTGCCCAACGTGGGGCTCGAAGGGTTCGAGATAACAACAGAATTGATTGGAATGTTTTAGATTGAATTTATAGCTGTTTATATATTGTTTAGCTATTAATTGGCAGGCTCCTGTGCTTGCCATGGGGCTTGCTTGCCTTACTGTATGTTAGAGTCTAGTGCTTGTTAGTGGCTGCTTTTTGCTTTCGCTGCTTGCTGTAGTGCTGTACTGCTTATCGTCTTACTCTGCTGTGCCTGGGAACATTTTGGTAACAGCAATGGCCATGCTCCTGGGCCGGCCAGGCTGCTGTTTCTGTGCTGCTGTACTGGACAGGCTGGAACTCCAGTGTGAACTCGAGTCAAAGGGACTGTGACCTATGGCTGTGTGGTGCTTAGATGCTGGCTGGGGTTAAACCACGACAACATCTAAAAGAAAGTTAGGTGGTATTCTCTGGAGGAGCCTGTCTGCCTACGTTAGACCAAACTCCTAAAGACAAACTGACTACAGTTATCGCAGTTTCATTAAAATCACCTAAAAACCCCACCTCTGGCTATATAACTAATTTCTCATCTTTCATAGAGTCTTTAAACACACAGACATTTTCCATACTGTTACATGGAAATGTCAGGTATGCATATATATTTTAATTTTGAGCATGAAATGTGTGGAACATATGATTTTATAGATCAGCATTATCAATGAGATTTTTGTGACAAGCTATTAATCTCTGAAAGACTTTCTCCAAATGCAGAGAGATGCTTTCAGCAAGCAATTGCTACTTTAGGTTCAAAATCTCACTCAGACAGAAAATAGGACATTGTCAGACATTTAACAGATTTTGTCTATTTCCACAAGCAAAGTTACAGTAAATGTCCTGGATTTAGGCATAATGTTGGACTACTGAAATTAAAAGCATTTATACAGTATTTACAAGAATCAAAACAGTTTGAGATTTATTCAATTTCTTTGATATTTATTTCTCTCATGCTCAATAGGACATTGGAGAAGAGAAGGCTCCAGGGAGACATTATTGCGGCCTTTCAATACTTAAAGGGGGTTTATAAGAAAGATGGGGCAGACTTTTTAATAGGGCCTGCAGTGATAGGACACGGGGTAATGGTTTTAAACTAAAAAAGGGTAGATTCACTCTAGATATAAGGAAGAAATTTTTTACAATGAGGGTTGTGAAACACTGGAACAAGTTGCCCAGAGAGGTGATATAGATGCCCCATCCCCAGAAACATTCAAGGTCAGGTTGGATGGGGCTTTGAGCAACCTGATCTAGTTGAAGATGTCCCTGCCCACAGCAAGGGGGTTGGACTAGATGACCTTTAAAGGTCCCTTCCAACCCAAACCATTCTACGATTTTATGATTCATTCCATGATTGATGAACTTTAGCCCTTTTAATATTTAATTCAATCTTCAAATCTGGGAAATTCTAGGAAGAGAAGACTCATATTTGTAGGATAACTAGATATTACTATTACTGAAAGCTCAACCCCTCTCCCTTGGTTTAGCTGGATAAATAATCAGAGTTGAATCCATATTTTAGCTGGCTAACAGCTAAGCATCTTCTAAGACAGTTGTTTCTGTTATCAAGAGAGCAGTACCTCTCCAGAAGGTGATTCATCTTGCCTATGCTGGACTTTTAGCTCACTTCTAAATCTCTATCCACTGCCTGAAATGAGCCCCACTATCCACTGAACAGGGCATAGATGACTAGAACAGGCAACAAAAAAATGATTTAAAAATATACTATTAGTATGTGGAGCGTATCAATATTTTCTTAAATTTTCAAAGGGAGCAGCTTTGGAATGGAACAGTCATAAATTTTTCTGTTTTCTTCACTGAGATTTGGAATATTTTTAGTCAGAATAGAAATATCACAGAACAGTCATCTTTGAAGTATACTTGCTCAAAATATAGTATTTGGTCTATCCTGTTAAATCCTGAGAGTAATTGCGTCTAGGCAAAAAAAAAATTAAAATATAATTATTATTATGAAAATAATCTTTTTCATTCCTCAAGGATTGTTTTTATTGTGGAATATACAATGACTCAGATAACTCTTTTACTTATCTGAATATGTTCATTTAGCTCTAGCTACAATTCTAAGTCACAAAAAATACTGTATGAAATACTTCTTTGAACTAGAATCTTTTCAAAGGGGT
>NW_009189377.1:41675-45548 GCF_000690835.1 Fulmarus glacialis | reverse complement strand
TTACAAGCCCTATTTTAGAGGGTTAATTACATCTAAGTGTATCCGTTTATTTCTAGGTCCTCCTCTACAAAGACTGAAACATCCTTACAAAATCAGGGTCCAGAGCTGCAACCTCGATTTCTCGATGAGGAGTATAGATACCTAAATTTTTAATATATATATATATTTCCATAAACAGATCTGTTACTGTAAGTGGTTTTAGTTAATCTAGGATTGCCTCTGACTGAACATATGCATCTGTCTGTCTTATTTAACACATGGTGAGCAGGATAGATTTTAGTCTTCCTCCTCTGGAAAAGTAACTCATAAAGGTTTAAAATTTTCCCACAGACTTTGTGTAGTGGATCCAAGAAGATTTACTTTAGCACGTCTAGAATTGCTAATTAAGCTTAAGCTTTTACATAGAAGAGTTGAAGTCCCAGTCATTCAAAATGACTGAAACAAATGTGAACTTGCAGTGAGGCATGTACACGAAAGCACAGAAAGGAGACCTTGTCTTTTTAAACCAACCATATTGCCTTACAGTCCAGCTATGTAGCAAACTAATGTCTTAAAATCTAGTCATAGATTTGAGGTGCTTATAGCCAAAAACTTACAGTGGGGTTCAGGCTGAAACTGAGACATCTGGTTTTGGGTTGTCTATATTGTAGAAGTATGCTTCAGTTACTTAAACACAACCCCTTCCAACCTTTGAGGCACCCTCATGTATCCCAGAAAGACTCTAGGTGCCTCTTCAGGATCTCCCATCAGTCCTGTGCCATATCTGCCAGCTCCGTGGTGATGTCTCAGATATCCAAGAGCATCTCAGATGGCACTGCACATGTATTCTTAGGTATATTTATAATTTAAGAATTATATTTTAGTTGTCTGTAGGTTCACTAGATGTTTAAACTAGATGCTGACTAGTCCATACAATCCATGAAACTCAGAAGGCAATTCCACTGACCAGCCACTAGCTGTTTGCTTCACAGGGAATAGACTGTAATCCAAGAATAGGCAAATAGCACACTTATAAATACACATATTTGCATGTCTTGAACTTGAACTGCATCTTGACCTTATAGATTCAACTTTACCATCTGCAAAAGAAACATTGATTTTGAATACTGTAAGCTGCAGTGGCAGAGAGCATGAATGTTCATCATGCATAAGGCTAACCAGGAAAGCATAATGATTCTCTACTGTTCTAATGAAACTCGTGCTTAGAGCAGTTTAAGAGTCTTTTTACTTAGAACATTCAAAACTTCAGTCATATCTTCAATTGTTCATAAAAATAATGAAAACAAGAAATTATAAATCATCTGATAAGTTTATAAGATGCTCTCAATTCACAAGATTGTTTCCATTGAACTGCTAAAATAATCTATTGTGGCATTTACAATGCCAATGTATACCTATTATGGGGCTTGGAAAATCAATATATTTGCTGATATAAGGGTTTAAAAACTTACAGTCTAAATAATAGTTTAGAACTACGTATGTCATATAAGTATATAGCATACAGTATACTGAATAATGGCTCTGTTTGGAATTATCTACTTACCAAGTAAAACAAAATGCACCTAATTGCTAGTTTCAAGAACAAATGAAAGTCTGAAATTTTGCCTAAGATTTTTGGAGAAAGAAAATAAAGGTTTTTATGCCTTTGTCTGAAATTGTTCCTCAGTCTCATGAATTATTACTAGACACTCATTTTCAGAATATTCAGGTATAAGTGTATTCCAAAGTACAGGGATTCTTGACCTAGACTTGGAATTAAATCAAGTGATCAGAATAATTTTAAATCATACTTCTAGTCCAGCTAAATCAGAGCCTTTAACATAAACTGAAGTGCCTCATTGGAGCAAATGCTTGACTATGCCTTTCATTGTTTTCTGTGGAAAAGAGGAGATTAGGTGTACCCTGCCACAATGTAGTTAACTTTGATCACGAACTTACATGGACGGGTTTAGGATGGACTTGTTTAAATTACTAAATATATTGTATTTTGCCCAGTGACAGAGAACTACAGTAACACATCCTTTGCAGCCCCTGTAAACACTCATATTTCATTCCTGTAAATGGTAGTTGTTTCATACATGGAAGAATTAAAAAAAATAAATTCAGTTGAACTACAGAGTAAAGTTTGAGCCTGTATAGCTAGAGTGAAATTGTACAGACTAACGTTACCACTATAAAGGACATCATTAACTGAACTGTATGATTAAAACTCAATTGAAATACTGCTTGATTTTAAGGTTTAAGAAAGGGATATGCTTATTTACGTAATATTTTACAGCAAGATGACCATGTATTACCACTAATGTCCACTTGCTATTTTTACAACAGTTATTTCAATAATATATGATCTTTAAAATTGCAAGAAAAGAAATTGTAAACATTAAATGATAAACTATAATTCCACACAGAATTCATTAATGTGTAATTGAATGACAAGTTAAGACTTAAAGAATGGCTGACATTTTGGTAGCTTAAAAACAAAGTACTATATTCATTTACGGTTTAAGATAAGGTTTGCAAGCCTTATGCTATTTTTAGGGGAAGGTTACTCCTTAATTAGCTGGTAAGTTCTATAATATAACACTAACTTGAGAAAGATAATTTAAAGTCTGCATTTTCATTTAAATAACCAATTACATCCGATTCAGAAGATTTATTTAACCATGGATGTTTTTTAATTCTGCTTAAAATCATATTTAAAAGCAAGATTATTCTTTCTTTGCCATGGGAGAAAAGTTGTGACAGTGAATTAAGAGCACTGTTTAATTTTATGTTTATAAACAGGGGCATATATTTTGATTTCATACTGGTTTTCCATTAAGGGTGATTTCATTAATTTTTAACCTCCAGTTACATCAGAGTGAATGAGAGCAATACAGGAGCAGAAACATAACATTTATTTAAATCAGGGTGGCATACTTTTAATTCCATTAGTTTTCAAAATTTAATATAAAAATAGTTAATAAATAAATAAATAAATACAGATATTTAAAACAACATAAGACATAAATTGTCAATTATGGCTTCCTTTCTGTTACTGTACGCTTTAGAAGATGAGAATGGAAATCTTATGGATTGCACTGTTATATCATATATCATACCATATTCATACCATATCAATAAAATATGATGCAAAAAATTTTGCCTGGACAGTAAAAAGACTACTCAAACCTGATATGTTCCACATATCCTGAAAATCCTGGACAAAGGATGATCCAGGCCAGTTAAAAATACAGCAGATGTCCGCTGAGGCAATGTATCTGGGACATGCAAAGTCCGCTGTGCAGGTGCAGATCCTCTGTGCAGCACGTGTCCTGTAGACATGATACACATACACCATTTGCACACATGCTTCACACAGGGAAATCCTATGAAAAGTTATGCCAAACTGCTTCCAGCATGATTTAGGGAGTGCTAGAACTCAGCAACTATGGAAAACTCCTTTTGTTAATTAAAATCAGAACAAAGATGACTCACCCTAACTCAGATGTTGTGAAGAGGACCCAAATCACCTTGATTTATCCAGCAGTTCTTCTTGCCCAGCAACTTCCATGCTGTCTGTGACTGGCCAAAGGGCTCTGCAACTGTGACCAGAGGTGATACCATGGCGCAGGTCTTCAGTGCCATTTGCAATGACACATGGCTTCCCTATATGTAACTTTTCTGACTTTGCCTCTTAACTTCCCTTTCTTATCCCCAATTTTCAATAAACTATTTTATGACACTTTATATTGATCAGTTTTGAGCGCTTTTTTTTAGTGTTTCTGCTTATACTGGAGGCACAGTATAAGAAGAAATGTTCTCAATGCACCACTGCTTTGTGCTACTGTATTTAAATAGGAGCAGACTTCTGTGACTTCAGTATAAAATCTG
>NW_009189377.1:35223-41658 GCF_000690835.1 Fulmarus glacialis | reverse complement strand
TGAAAACAGGAATTGAAATATTCAGGATCTCAGTATTATATTTTAGACAGTAAAAAGTATCTGGTGCTTGAAAAGAATATGAAATAACTTCAGAAAATATGGGGTAACTGATTTTCATTTCAGATCTCTTAGTGGCTTAAATCTGAAACAGGAGGTATACTGTTTTATATGTCTACTATTCTCCGATCTTAGAGAAAGTGAGCCTTTCTTCTTAAGATATTTTAAATTTGTATTTTTGTGAGCTCTTTGCTATGATATTTGGTAGGAATTCACTGGGGACTTGTTGAAACTAAAACCAAAATGAGTGTTTAAATCATGGTGAAAGTATTTTAAGGAAATGTGAATGATATTTTAATGAAAATTATATGTTTACAGATCCAATTCTTGTTTATAGTCTGGACTTTAAATTTAATTATACGCCTTTATAAACCAGGAAACCAGAAGTTGTATAATAAATAGTCATCTTCTATCAATTACCCATTTAGTAGAAACATTCAATTATTTTTTCTTTTTTTTTCTGGAAGAATAAGGTTAAATTGTTTTTTTAATTAGTTATTCATCAGCATTATTGACTAGGTCAATAGAAACATGCAGACCTTTACACAGCATATTTAAATATGAATGCCAAACCTTATGCAGAGCTTTCAATGACTAATGCAGAGATGTAATCCAAAATTTATTTTTAGCATTACAATAATAATTAAAAAAAAAAAAAAGTTGATTTCACAACCTTTGCACTTTCATAATACTAAGCCTTGTGAAATGACAGATTTCTAAATATCTTAGAATTAGATCTGAGTGTGATCTGGAGCTACCAGCCTGCAGAAAAATTGCATTAAAAAGAAATGTATTTTTGTTCATTCTATTTTTGCATGTAAGGTTATTGTGTTTAAATAAACACAATGAAAGATTTCACACAAAAACACTGATTCAAAAATGTCAGAACAGTTATTCACTTGAAAATGAGAAAATATTTTGCATTCCCAAAATGCAATTGCATTTTGCTTTCTTGTTAAACTTCCCAATTGGCACAATATTAAGCTTCACTTCCTGATGAGAGGTGTTAACATTAAAGCTCCTTTTCTTTGTGTAGACAGATTTCTGCGTGATGGCTCATTTGCAGTGAACCAGATAGCATCATCTTCAGAAATCAGCAAAGGAGAGCTAGTTCTTTAGAGTTCCACCCCAAACTTTGCACTGACTTTATTGTCAGTGGCAGAGGAAATGCTGCTTAATACTGAACTGACACAGAAGGAAATTTCTGGATCAGTTGCACTGTGATTAGACTTTAACAAATCAGAAGTAAAAGCTTAAGGTTTGTGGTGGGTTGTTTTCAATTCTTTAGAAAAGGAATACAAAAATGTTTATTAGCAAAATAAAAGTTTTTGTGAGCACTAACTGTCCTCACAAAAAACACTTGGACCATAAATTCTGTACTCTGACCCAGATTCAGGTTTTTAATGCTTCCTTAACAGGCTTCTGAAACAGCAGTTTGCCTATTTTCTGTCCATTACTTAGGTACTGGGAAGGAACCAGGCACATTGACTTTAATGGGACTTCACTCATTTTATTGGCTATGCTCCAGCCAGTCAAACCTGTAGCCAAGGAATATTCTCCAGCTGCTCCGTTTTGCCTTTAAGATAGTAGATAGTTAATACAGTTTCTTCCTACACCTGATTTTTTTTTTTTTTTTTTTGAAATATCAGAGACACTTTGAAGGAAATTAGAAAAAGAAATCAGAGGAATTGCTCTAGCATAACATTACTACCTTAACGTGGAGGTTTATATAGCATTTGACAGGATTTATTGCATATAAAATTTTGCAGCTGAGCAGGTATGCATTTCCTACACTGAGCTGAGATTCTGCTGTCAGCTGCTGTGAATTTTTACCAAGAGTGCAATAAAAGTAACATAGATTTCTGTTTACATGTGTTGCTATACAATATTTAAAGTGTAAAGAATTTGAAAGGTTGTTAATAGATGGAAGTGTTTATGCTAGAGGAGATGGAAAAATGGAATAAGAAGTAGGAGGCATATGGTAACTCAGATGAGAAACATTTCATGCTGGGAGAGACATTCCTCTTCTATGGCGTGTTGAATAATCTGGTGTGGGTGTTTTTCTTTGTTTATATGATGTCCTAAGAGCAACACAGTTCCTGTAAGGAAATTAGTATTTTAATGAATTTTAGACAGTCTTGCCTGAAAGAAATATATATCTAGCTACAAAATATGCAAAGATAGCCCCAAATAATGATGGCTTCATTTTTAATATTCTGTGTTTATTGTATTAATATTTTAAATAACTCAGTCAAGATGAGGAGCTTCCACTTACATGTGTATAGCTATATATTTTTAACTGACTTGTAGTTTCTCTAGGACAGGACTTCAGCTGATGAAAAAGCCTTTAAAAACAGATTGTGAAATGAGTTTTCTGCCTATCTCTTGAAGTTGTGTGTGTGAGTTTGGGAAAAATAGTGAATTAAGAAGAGTACAATTTAAGTCTTGCTCAAATGAAAGGACTCGAGTGTTGTGACATGTGGCATACAACACCCCCAACCTCAGAGCCTGTCTCTAAGAGCAGAATTTACAAAGCTAATTGCCAGTACACTAAGTGCTGGGATGCCCAAACCAATCAATAGGAAATGTGGAAGAGCAGAGCATTTCTGAAATGCTGTCTCCTGCAGGGACTGCACTCCCCAAAGCTGGAAGCCAGAGTTCTGGTTTCTGCACATTCACCTGATAAAAGCACTTGCCCAGTAAGTGGTGTTCTGCTTCCCGGGATGCTGATGGAGTTTGTATTTGTTAGTTGTTGGATGAAGGAACAAAAACAAACCAAGAATAATTCTGAGAGCAGCCACTCAAGACAGCATCTTTCCCATTGGACCAGCTGAACTGCTAACATCTGCCCTCCTTTGGCCCATGTGGCTTTTGCACTTCTTGCTCACAGTGGCACAGTTACCCACAAAAAGGATAAACGGCAGTTGCCTCCCATAGCTCTGTGATTAGCACAGTCTGTTATGATGCACCAGCTCCAAATCCTAACCTTCCTCAATCCTTTGTGGGGGGGTATCAAAATGGATCTCCTGGAGCAGATGTTCTAACAAACAAGCCATTAGAAGTAATGGTTTAAGTAAACTTTGTGTGTTCTATGAACCCTGAGCAAACTGGCTCAGTGGAAATTTTCAGTAGAGTTTGGTGGATGAATGCCTATTTTATGGACGTTGGAAGAGGACAGATCTTGAGGAGACAGATACACAGTCTCAGCAAATCACCTCAGCAAAGTCCATGCACAATATAGTCCTTCTTCAGACATTCTGAGAAGTTACTGTTCAAAACATTAGTCTCTCTCAGACATCTGTGTTAGTTTTCTTTCCCTCCCGTGTCTCCTTTTTTTTTTTTCCCCATCGTTCCTCCTTCAGCATCTCCCCTTGTTTGAGTGAGACTCAGAAAGCTCCTTGTTGTGGTGTTTATAATAAGTCCAGATCCTCCAGTTAACCAGAAAATGGACTTGTAATGTCATTTACCATTGATGCAGACGTGTGCAAGAGTGTAAATATTTTTTGCTCAAAAGTGACTGCAAGGATTTATTTCAGGTAACTTCAGATGTACTGCATTTAAACTGGTGATTGTGAGATAAAAGTTTTTTTATCCCTTTGTCATATTATGCCACACTCCAAAAGGTCCCCATGCAACATGTCAACAGGAGTCTTTTACTTGCTTAGGGCATTCAGGGAGACATAATAGAAGCTGCAAAATACATCAATTTCTGTAATAATTCCTTCTCTTAGACTTAAAACAATGTTAAATAAAACTCAGTAGATGAGATAATATCGCCCCCAGCAACAGACCAGTGATTCATTAATGTGTTATATATTAGCTAAAAATAATGATGGTCCTCGCATTTTTCCTCCCACAGCATAGTTATTAATCTTAGCTGCATTCCAACCTAGCCCCCTCTCACAGAAATATTCCAGAATGATTTAAAAATTAGGAAACAATCTTTTATTCTGTTCTTATTAGTAGCAGAATGTCACCTTTTCCCAGATAACTGCAGAAATACATATTTCTCTCATACAGATAATTTTTTGCAAGAAAAGAGGACACATCCAAAATAAGGCAGAAGCAAAAATGTGTTATATTTAGTTGGTAAGAAAACCTATGTAATTTTCAACTTGAATTATGTAAACAACAGCATGTCGAAGATTTTTTAATATTATTATTATTTATTTATTTGCTCTTTGCCTGACAGTATCTAAATGAAAACTTCAGTTCCAAATTTTATTTAAAACTATAATGTCCAGGGAAGTAACTTTGTTTATCTGAAACAGTACAGTGTTCATATTTCTTTTTTCTGTGTCTGCTTAAAGTTTGAATTCCTCGTGAGCAGCTTTCTGGCTCTGTAATGAATACGCTGCAACTGTATGGAATAACAGCAGGACACTACTGACATTTTGTTGATAAGATTGGCATTAAAATATATTCAGATAGCCTGTCCTGCAAATATACATCACTGTAGAACCTTTATCAATTTCAGACACACTCAGCCTTTATCATGCATAAAACTTACAGAAACATTTGCCAAGAACAGTTATCTAAAAAGATGGACAGAAAGAAGGGAAAGCATTTTACAACAGTTCAGTTCCCTGTTACTTCAAGATGGAGAAAAGAATCAAAATCACAGTAGTAAATTCTTGTTTTATTCACCTACGTTTATTTCTCTGGAAATGTCTTATGCAAATGTAGACAATTAACATGCTCTTTCTAGACTTCCTGGCTCATATATCTAGGTCTTTTCTCCTCATCTTTCTATTCCATCTCTTCTGAGAAACTAACTGCAAAAATATCTTTTCAGCTTTTTTCTTGATGTTTCTATTCCCTTCAGAGTTGATTATCTTGTTTTCTGGATTATGCAAACACACCAAAAGCTACACTCTACCGTTTTTATTTATCAGTTCTGGTATGTCACTTAGTTTCACAGAGGAGTTACATAACCGTGGACAAACAAACTCATACAAAGGCAATCACACAATAGTTTGAATATTGTCCAGTTAATTACATTGAGAAATCCCGGTCCCATATGATTCAATAGTAAAACTGTCATTTGCCTCCACTGAAATGAGATCTATGTTAATGGGAAGTATTCAGATTGCTAATTAAAGGAAAAGTTAGGTATTGGCAGTTGCGAAATCCTACTGTAGCATGCTTCAGCTGGTGACGTGAAGTCTAGGTGTGGACTGTGGATCATTTCAATCTGTCCTCTGCTTCCTCTTTAGTCCAAGCAGCATATAAAGAACTGACAACTTAACTCCTAAACCCTACAGCAATTAGAAGTCTGGGTCTTGTTGCCGTGATTCAGTTTTCCCGTGAGCCATCAGAACCTCATATAATAGTATTATTTTCCTTTGTAGTTTTCCACTCCGTAGTTTTCCACTCCATAGTTTTCCATTTGCACAAGAAAGAAAACCTGCCTGATAGTTTTTTGGTAAATGATGAGATGGAGTGGCTACTCCTAGAACTGCTGTCTGTACACTGGTACTCATTTATGAGGTCAACATTTTTGAGTCCAATATTTATGAGTCCATTATACAGTATTTTGTGGTGCTTCTGTAGATTCAGCTGAACCACCTAGCTCTGGACTTCCCAGTGCTCAAATCTGTTGTAGTTCTGCATTTTACCTTCTCTCCTCTTGAGGCAGCTCAAGTCCTGAAGTAATACAGCTGTGTTGATGCATTTCTGAGCTGAGATGAAGGTCCAAGAGGAATCATTAACTAGCTCAGGTGTAGCGCCAGAGGAACTCTATTTTCATTTTTTGCATCCGCATGTTACTTTGATGTATTGCATTGAGGTTTTGGATCATGTCAGCATTGGTTTGAAGATCTCTTCAGAGTATGCTGAGACACAGTGTAGATGTTGCACAGTGTTGTTATTCCTGCACAGCTGCTGTGCTCAGCACTAGGGCTGTCTCTATCCTAGTAAATGGAGTGCCAGACCACTGGCTGACACTGAGGACAGCTATAACAGAACTGTTTGCATCTGTATGAAAGGATTCTTGCCTTACAAAACAGGGCTGCTGCAGGCAAATTTCCTATTGGGAACTGGTCCTGACCTGTGCTAACTGCTGAACTGTACTCACGAGTTCTTGGGGACTGCTATTTGTTGCTGCCCAAAAGCATGCTAGGGGCAATTCTAATAAGCTACTAATGCAGAGAGCTGAGCTCCTGTGTCCAGAAATGTTTCCTCTCCCTGCTGCATTTGTATCCTTGGAGCACAGACTGCACTCCAGCCTGGCCTCCTTTTACCCTCAGCCTGCTGCTGCTCCTCAGCTCCTTGCTGGGGGAGAAAATGGATTTTTTTTTTCTTTCTCTCTTCTTTGATTTCAAGACAAGGCCTCATACAAAGGTTTTACCAACCTTTTGAGTCTTTCCCGCCCCCCCC
>NW_009189377.1:0-35192 GCF_000690835.1 Fulmarus glacialis | reverse complement strand
CCCCCCGCCCCGGACAAGATCTTCCTTTTCTGCATGTATGTACTGCAGTTTGATGCTAATAACCACAATATCATTGCCTATTTTCAATGTAAAGAAGTTGATGGCCCCGAAGTCCTGTTTTTGTGTCTCTCAAATGTACTCCAGGGGCTTTTAAGCCCTAAATTGCTTGGTTTTTTGTGGGTTTAGTTCTTTTATTTGAACATAAAAGTTTTCTGCTTATTAAAAATATAAATGCTATGTCTACAATTTCCAAAAGCTTTGCTAATCATGGAAGAGTCTAAGAAAGCTCCAAAGCAATTATATCTTGTAATTATAAGAGGAAGAGTTCCCAACTAGTTCTTAGTGAATCACAACATTTACCAGTTTGGAGCCTGCAGCTATATGGATGAGATTAGCTGCTAATTGGAGGGAAGAAAAAAAGGATGAATAGAAAATGAATTTTATGTTTTAAAATAGCTTGGACTTGTATCTGATTTACAATGAGAGAGCCTCCTTTGCGTGGGTTGCTTTTTTTTTCCTTCTTCTTCTCCAGAAGCCATGAAATGAGCTGAAATGCACTGTGATATGTACAATAAAGTCTTTGCAAATCACAGATATTTTTTGAAAAGGAAAACTGGGGAAGGTTGGCTAAGGCCTGTCTGTTGCTTGCAGGGCCTCTAGCATAATAATTTGTCTTTATACATGCTGTATCCTTGCCACTCTCATAAAAGTGAAGCATCACGGAGACTAGGGCACATCAGAAGAAGGAAGAGGCATAACAAGGTTGACTGGGGCTTCAGTCTTTCACCAGTAAAAAATTCTTTGAAATTCTTTCCTCAGCTATACAAACTGCTCTTGGGCACCTCCAAAGGTCACATTTATGAGATGGACTAATATTTAGTTTCAGGGGTGGGAGTCTATCCTTAGATGTGGTACGGTCCAGACCTTGATCCCAACCAAAATTCTCTTAAAACATGCAGTGCCGATACAGAAAGCCTGTTTAGCTTGTACAGGCTGCAAATGGTACATTCACAGAGATGTGAGTAACTGGAAATCTCAGTTCAGATGCTGAAAATGACTGAGGCATGATAGCACAGTGCCAGACCAAGGTAAAATGGTGTACTTCTCAAACAGACTGATTAGCTTCAGTGCAGAACTAGGTGATTGCTTCCGTTCTGGTACTAGTGAAATCTTCACTGAATTGGGGTGCTGGGGTGGGTGGGAGGTGTCTCTGTACTGATTTCTATTGAACTGTATAGGTGCGCTTAAAAGTGTAATTAAGAACTTCCATGCTGTTTTGCATATGCAAAAAATTTGGGGCACAAACTTAAAGGCTTTTTAGAAGGATCTGTCCCTTGCTGTTAATTCGTTTCTTTATAACATTTTGCAATATTAATTTATTTAACAGATTTTGTGTGTTTAGATGTTGATAGCTTGAGGTTTGATTTATCAGCCTCTCTTCCTCACAGCAAAAGTAATGCCTAATTAACATTCAGCTGCCTTGCTGTAAAGTTGATTGAGATGGTGGATGATATTTTAGCTGATTGTCATGCAGTGGAAATGACAGAAATAGAGACTATCTGGGGCTAACCGGAATTTGAAAGTGGGGTTTCTTCGAAGGCTGGCAAATCTTATCCATATCATGCCCAAAGAGAAGGGCAATAACATATTTCACAGAAGATAAGATTATGCTACAGGGGGGGAGTTATAAACAGGTGCTCTTGGCAATTACTAGATTTTAAATCTAAGCCTGTGTAACTCTCAAAGACTGAGCTAACCATTTCTTCACAAATAAAAGTAAATGCTTAAATGAATTAATGCAAGTACAGGTAATTTTCTTACCAAAGCTGGTAAAGTAACACAAATATAGGTGGGTGTCACTTCTTTTAATGGGTTTGGTGACTGAGTAATATGATTAAAGTATTCTTTGTGTGCTTAAATTCTTTGTGTCCTATTTCCAGCAAGGGACTCCATATATGCGAGCAATGAGGAATATTTCTTAATGAAAAGCATTTACATTGGAACCTATTTGCATGCCAAGCTATGAGATTTTTATGTATTTCAGAAATATGTTTTTTTAAAACCCTACAGCTTGGCAACATGTGTATCTCTACTGCATGCTATGAAGGCTGTTTGGAATTGGGCTTGTTGTACCAAGCCTGCCCTGTCTGGTCCAGTGCTTTTAGATTACCTATGCTTCTTGTTATCCTTGATCATTTCAGTACAATTTGCACTGGAACAGAACTGCACAAATTATTTTTTACTATTAAAAATTTCTCCAGACATGTAATTCTGAGTCCTACAAACTCTTTGTGTTAGCAAGTGTTTTACACATCCTTTGGTCCAAAGAACAGGGGAAGATACGGAAAAGTCAAGGTATTTCTGCTGTTTATTTTGACATAACACTGTATCTTCTAAAGTGAGTGAGTGTAGATTTGTAGAAAGTTCAGATGTAAAGAAATCTTGATCAGAGTAGACATTTCAATTGCTCACTAGTTTGGCTACACTGCTAGCTGAGTCATTTTCAGATAGCCTATGTCTTCTGTATTCTAAAATGATGTTGACAGTAAATATGCTGAAATTAGAGTATACTTTAAAAAGCACCAGAAACACAGCTGAACTTGTCTGACTTCTTTGTCATGTAGATGGAGCCTTATAAATGTCTGAAGAACATATATTTTTCCCTGTAATGTAAATACTAGGATGTCTGAATGTGTAGAAAATTTTGCATCATTACTTATGTCATCACCCTTACTATTAAATTCTGTGTGAAATCTGCTTATGCTCAGGCAAGGGGAGATCATTGGTTTCAGGAAATGACGGAAAGTTTTGTGAGAGAGAAAAGATGAAACTTAGGCATCTCATCAGTTTCAGGAAATGACGGAAAAATTTGTGAGAGAGAGAAGATGAAATTTAGGCATCTCATTTCCTTACATCCTTTGAAACTCTCAGACCAAATATCTAAACCAACAGTACTCTTGGAATAAGATTCGTTCATCACATCTGCTTTCTCCGGTACTGATACTAAATTATAATTAATGAATCAAGAAAAATGGTTATCAAAATCAGAATATTCTGACATTGGAATTTTCTAGGAAAATATAATCTATAGATCATACAGCTTTCAAAATATGTTAGTCATGATTTTGATTACTGAAAAGTTTAGCCAGATCTCACTTTCTAGTAGATAGTTGTGTCTGGTTTTTTAAGGTTTTTTGTTCTTATTTTGTTCTTGCTCAGTACAAAAGTAGGTGCCTACTTCTCAGTACACTTGTCAGGACACCAGCAGAGCTACTCTCAATATCATTCTGTGTTGTTTAGATTTTTTTGGTAAAATTCAAATTCATTGGCATTATATGGTGATCATCTTAGTGTTCCTTGTATCACTGTAGCTTAGACCCTATTGCATCATTTTAGGTATGATCAAGGAGGCAGGGACATGGAGCATTATTCTGAAGCATTCCCTATGTTATTAAGTTCATGCAAGTATTCTCCTTTGTTGGATTCTGGAATATATTTGTGTATTTTATGTATGCATATGCATTATGACAAGCTGTATTTGGAAATGCCAAGAAATGTCACTAGCGTTAGCTTGTTAGCCATGGTATGTTAACTTTCTGTCCAAAATAAACTGAGAAATCAAGAGCTTCTCTAAGTCAGGCTATGCCAGCTAGATGGATTTGTGCCTGTTACCTCTCTCAGTAGGAAATCTGGAGAGATGGGGTGAAAGCAATGCCAGGGCATGTGGTATTTAAAAGCAACATAGTTGTTCTATCACCACATCAACTGACAGTGAAATCTATGAATTATTTGCAGCCTTTATGAATAGCCACTTGAAATATCTCTTGAGGTTTCTACCATAAGGCTGCCTATTACTCTTATTTAGTTCCTAAAACATCAATTAAGCTTGATAAAGCAGAAAAAATGAATGTCACATTTGGTATACTTCTGGCTGACTGCATTGATTTTTGGCTTCTGAATAGATTCAATTACATGGTGTAATTCAAGCTTGTCGTGATTGTAATTTTGTTGGATCTCTTCCTCCAATAATTTCTCCATTTTCTAATTTCCCATGGGACGTCAAAGGTCACTCTAAGAGCTACATTTTAAAAATAGCTGGGCATTAGATTTGTTAAAAACACTTAGTAAAAATAATGAGTTTAGTAAATGCTCTTACACAAAGTTGTCAGAAATCTTAAAATGTTAGAAACCGGAGGTCTCCAAGACACCTTTGGTGCTGGAGAATATTGTGGCTTTAAACACCAATTTCTCATCATTTTATGGAAATCCAGGCTTGGAATTAATGATGTTCAAGGTCTTATTCTCCTTTCAGATTCTTCATGTGTGGATCTGGCTTCATGTGTATTCTGTTGACATTCAAAATTTTCCTTCATGACCATTTTCCACCTTTCTCTTACATTCCAAATCACTCCAGATATTGCATATGAAAGATGAAGCGAGAAATGAAGCATAATTATTTATCTTAAGGTAAATAATTCACTCAATTCACTTTATTACTCTAGTCATGCTCTCTTGGATATGGAAACACCAACATGATTCCAATGATTAAATGATTCCATGATTAAAAAATGAGTAATTTCTTGGGTCTGGGGACAGCCGATACAGTTCCTGTATCTTCACCAGCTTCATGGGCAAAGTGTTTCAAAACAGCCTTTTTTTCTGGGCATCTACTGAAACAGGCAAATGCTGTTTCCTGTCAAATTAGCAACAGCATGAATGGGCAGTGAAATAAGGATATATTTTTTCTGAGAAGAAAAAAATAAGTTAAACATTTCATTTATTGTTAAAAACATGATTAATTTTTTTTTTCATTTATATTAATGCTGGTGATCATGGTCCTGAGAGAAAAAGTATAGGCAAGAAGCCAGTAATATTTTTTTTTTCCAGTGAGAGTAATTGACATAATAAAATTGTATGCTTGACAAACAGTTCCTTATTCATAATTCTGTTTGTTTGTTTGTTCTTACTCTGTTTACCAAGTCTTTTGGGGGACATAAAGTTAAGGAAGCCATTGTACTGAACATTCTATATCCATTTTTTGTTTTCTCTGTTTTTGTTGAAAGCAAAGGACAAGAATTGAGTATGAGAAAAAAAAAGAAAAAAGAAAAAAGACACGAAAAATCAATCTCATTCAGTTGGACTACCTTCTTTATCCCTTAATAGCCTTATGCCATGTTAATACCTATTAAATAAATATACAAACAAGATCACTACAGACTTCCAGTTTGGTTTACTAAGTCACAATGAACTGTGCAGTAAACTGTGTTGAAACTAAAGAGGGCATTGAAAGAAATACAGCTTATTTCAGGGGGAAAAAAAACCACAACAAAAAAACACAGTAGGGAAGTATGGTTGTCTGAACCAGGAAAACATGAGTTTAATGCCAATTCATTGCCAAAATTCATATTAACATATCACTTAAGCCCACATTCTCAGCTGCTGTTTGGCTGTAACGAAGTGGAATCCCCTGCTCCAAGGCTTATCCATTGCCTTCTCATCTTCACGTAAGGAAAGATTTCCAAGTTACCCGTGACTGAAGATTTAAGTTGGGCAGGAGTGAAAAGGGTAGCACGAAGCTTTTAAGGAGCCAGCTGGCTAGAGAGTGATAAGTTTCTCCTTTGCCAGATAATTCCCTCCTCTGTTAGAAAATGGGGCTGTGAGCTTTCTGTGGGAGTTGAACAGCTTAACCTCATCATCCAGTGAAAGACCTGGATGCCAAACCTTGTCTGAGAGACAGGAACAGGTACAGAGAAGGTGACAGCAGGAGGAAATGCTTCCACCAGAGGGGGGCTGTGCTGGTTAGGACTCTGCATTCCAGAAAAGATGTGTTTCAAGGGGGTTAAACAAAACTGTGAGCGGCATGAAAAAGATGAATGTGGATCAGTTCTTTACTGCCTTTTCTGTAGATGGGCAGTTCAAAATAGTCAAAAGAAGGTCATTATTTATGCAGTGGAATTTGGTGCTGCAGGGTACGGGACACATGAGGTATTTGCTGTCAGCCACCTGTCAAAGGCAGAAACCCATTTGGATTGTTAGATTGAGTTTTAGTATAACTCATTATAGGGGTTCTTATGATCACATGAGGAGGTTTGCTGCCTCCAAAATACAGTGAAACTGTGGACGCCTCAGATACAATATCTGCTGAATATGTCCATATTTCTTTTGCATGGGTTGCATAAGGGGAAATCCATAGTATAGTCCGTGAAGCTGACCTGGTGATACTCATAAATTGCTTAACTACCATATTGACTTGGTTGAGTGGCAGCACTCAGTTTTTGCAATCTGTACGTGTATTAGGAGAACCCTAGACAACAGCATATCCACATATGAAAAGGCCTTACACAACACTGTGCCCACTTGGGTAAGTTTCCCACCTTAGATCCTATAATGCCTTGCAGTAATGTTAAATAATTGACATCAGTTAATGGGGCTATTTCCTAGGAAGGTCTTCACAGCCCATTCTGCAAGACTAATTGAGTCAGGACAACATCTTTTAGGTTCATTTGTAGTACTCTCCTTGGGGTTGTCCAGATTCTCACAACTCACAACTCACAAGATTGTTGAATGTAGCAGATTATGTAACAGCAAATCACCCGTGTTCTTGGGTTGTGTTGTCTGCCCTTGTTTCATTAAAATAAATCTTGATTAATAGGGCTATTTTCATGAAAAGTATTTAGATAGCATGGAATCCATTTACTTAAGAGGCTTTGATGCTGTAGGCTGAGGCTAATGAAAACCATGTTAGTCTTAGAGCAACACAGGCAACACATTAATACAGGTATTTTGTTTCATATTGTGGTTTTGCCGGGAAAACCTTATGGGATTAGCTGGCAGAAAAAAAGGTTAATCTTTTCATTTTAAAATGTAACAATTAATTATTTTAAATGAAAATAAATAACATTATTGAAGCTAACTAGTTCCTTACCCAGGGCACCTAATTTAATCCAAGAATGGCATGGAGAAGGGGAAGTGGGAATGTTTATTTCTATACTATTTCTCATAATAGAACTAAGGCATCCAATTAAATTGGCCTGCAGTGGGTTTTAAAGAAACAAAAGAATGTTTTTTTCACAAAAGGCATAATTGAATAATGGAACTTATTGCTACAATATATTTTGGATACCAAAATTACAAATTTGGTTAAAAAAGAGAAGGTCAAGATAAATGGCTTTGTCTGTTTGAGGCTATTAAACATTGTGATCCAGCTGCAACCACGAATTACAGAAAGTAAAACTGTGTTGCAGAGGAGGGTCACTTTATCCTTTTCCTGTTTCTTTTTACCTTCCCTTAAGCATTGCTACTGATTTCCCTCATGGACAAAATACCAGGCTAAATTAACTTTGGGGCTGACTCAACGACAACATTTTCACCTTTTTATCCAAGTATTAATCCTTTATTATCATAACACTGGGAGGCTGTTTCCCCCATGGACTGATACACAGCTCCGGGAAGGAATTCAAGACTGATGGTGCCGCTGCCCTTAGGTGACTGACTCTGCTCCTCCTTTCCTCCTCCCCGCTCCTGTCTGATCGTGTAGGCTCCTCTGAACCAGCTCCCTGGAGCTTGCATAGGCACCACCTATTTGACTCAAAAAAAATTTCTTCCCCCCCCCCGATTAATTTTCAGAAAAACTAATAAGCTGATCTGATTTGCAGTATGGTGACACAAACTTCAGGGCTGATGAAAAGGGTAATGGGGGCAGAGGGTTAATCTTTCTGCAGATTATCAATCCTTAAATCTTTTTTATGTTTCCTTTAAAATATATTTTACTGCAACAAATTATTATTCTTGTCCCTGTTCTTTTAAATCTCATCTAAGAAAGAAATACCTCTCAAATTGAACTAACTTTTAACTTGGGTGTACTCTGACTGCAATCTTACCTTCAGAAGTAGATTTTACAGTTCTGTCAACAGTTTTTTTAACACCAGACAGTTTTTCATTTCTTGTGACAAAATTTTTATTTATAATTTCTAAATCTGGGCTTTGACTGAAGTATACTTCAAAGTAATATCTTCAAGAGAATGTTTGCAATCAACACATCTCACATGTTAGTTCTTCCATAGTAGCTTGTATGGGACTATGTTCTGGATTTGTGCTGAAAACAGTGTTGATAATACAGGGATGTTTCAGTTACTGCTGAGCAGTGCTTACACAGAGTCAAGGCCTTTTCTGCTTCTCACACCACCCCACGAGTGAGTAGGCTGGGGGTGCACAAGAAGTCGGGAAGGGACACAGCTGGGACAGCTGACCCCAACTGACCAAAGGGATATTCCATACCATATGACGTCATGCTCAGCATATAAAGCTGGGGGAAGAAGAAGGAAGAGGGAGATGTTTGGAGTGATGGCGTTTGTCTTCCCAAGTAACCGTTACGCATGATGGAGACCTGCTTTCCTGGAGATGGCTGAACACCTGCCTGCTGATGGGAAGTAGTGAATGAATTCCTTGTTTTGCTTTGCTTGCACACGTGGCTTTTGCTTTCCCTATTAAACTGTCTTTATCTCAACCCACGAGTTTTCTCACTTTGACACTTTTGATTCTCTCCCCCATCCCACCAGAGGGGGAGTGAGCAAGTGGGTGTGTGGTGCTTAGTTGCCGGCTGGCGTTAAACCATGACAATGGTAAACTGTCTGTTACAGCTAATCATGTTGTTTGATTTGATTCTTTGAATAAAATTGAAATTCCCATTTTTATTAAAGGTATTTTCATTTACTTTTCTTTTAATGCTCAAAATACATAAACTACTTTTCAATTGTTTGGTTCTTAGCCACAATTTAACAGCTCTTCTTTGAAATCACAACTTAAGCTGTGAATTTCCTGTCAAAATAGTTCAAGATTAGGGCTGTACTACCAAACTCTTTTAGGTTACTCAAATTATTTATTGATGCTTGCATCCCATATCCACCAGATGTCCTTTTATAGTAGCATTCTCAAATTGCTTATTTGGGCATCTAGATTGCTTGCATGTTTCCCTAGAAATGTCTGCATTTTAAGGATTCATTGTTATTATTTCTCATATGCAGATAGCTACGGACATATATGTACCCAGTGTTAAACTTCTGCCAGATATATTATTTGTATTGTTTATTTAACTGCAAGACAGAAGATGTGACTCTTTTCTGCAGCTTTTCCTCAAACGAAAATATGAACTATGTAATTTTAATACTTTTTGTATATTATTAAATATCTGATATATTCTCCTGTGAAATACCATGTCTTTTTCTTCTTAAATTGTGAATTCTGAGCTGGATTTTATAACTTCGATGAAGCTTTAATGTAAAAAACGGTTGCTCAATGAGTCTTAGAGGAAACTACCTCTGTAAGAGATGGAAAGAGTCTGTGTGTCTTCTCGTCAGTCAGTCTGTTAATACTAACTCACTCCTACAATTCCTGGTCTCTATTAGAATTCTCCTTGTGACGTTAAATTTCAGCCATGTCTCTAAATTGCAAGGTAGAGGTGTAGGCTCTTTTATGGTCAGTCAAGAGAAAAGAGTACTTTCTGAGAATGACTTGTTTGACTTGCTTTAAACGTCTACCTTAAGATGAGATGAACTACTTTGCTGTGCTCCACTAAGCATAAAGAAGTCCAGATGATTACTAGTTCAGATGCAGACATCAAAATTAAGTAAGACGAACCCCATCTCAAACTTCTATCAGGATGTTAATTATTTCAGATTGTAAAACTGTAAGATTCTTTACTTAATTTTTGTTCTGTACGTTTGGTAAAATTTGTTTCTCTTTAGGTAGGGTGGTATGTTCTTTTTTCTCTCTTCCATGGTGATTAGAAAGCATATGCAATGTGAATTTTCTATTTGTCCTTTGATTCTGTCCTGACTCCGGCTGGGACAGAGTTAACTTTATTCCCAGTAGCTGGAGGAAGTGCTGTGTTTTTGGTTTGGTATGAGAGGAATGTTGATGGACCATTGATGCTTTGGTTGTTGCTGGATGGTGCTTGCACCAGGGACTTTTCGGCCTCCCACGCTCTGCCAAGTGCAGGGGAAGGTGGGCTGGGGCGGGGAGCATAGCTGGGGCGGTTGACCCAGCTGGCCAATAGGGTATTCTATACCATGTGACATCATTCTCAGTATAAAAACCAGGGGTGAGGGGGCTCTCGCGGTTTGGGACACGTGGTCGGTGGGAGGAGGTGGATTGCATTGTGCATCGCCTGCTTTGTATATTCTATTATTGTTGTTATTATCATTGTTATTATTACTGTTCTACTTTGTTTTATTTCCATTATTAAACTGTTTTTATCTCAACCCATGAGTTTTTCTACTTGTGCCCTCCCAGTTCTCTTCCACATATCGGAGGGCAGGGAGGGTGAGTGAGTGGCTGCGTGGTATTTAGTTGCTGGCTAGGGTTAAACTACAACAGATTCCCACAGCAACGGATATATCTACCTAGTTCTTTAACTTGATTATAGCCTCCATCTCTCTGTCTATACTCATCTGAGAGTTCTCTGACGCTTGAGAAATATTCTCAAATTCAACATTCAGTTGTTTTTTTCCTCTAATGGCTTGACAATACTCACAGTGTATTATAAGTACTATTTGCGAAGTAATATTAGAAACTGCATTTTTTTCTAAAATCTTTATATAATTCACTTACTCTTGAGTGTAGATAAGAAAAGTGAAAGGTGGGGGTTGAGTGCATTTACTTGTGCCTGAGAGTTTCTCTAATACCATCTTTTCTGTCATTGCTTTGGATTGTGTACTTTTGTCCATTTTGAAAATTTTCCCTTGCTTTCAGGTTGATAGTTTGTTTCTCTTCTGACAAAATTCAGTACTTTTCTGCTATGCAGTGTTCCATCATACTGTCATCATTCTCCTGTACGGTGTGTGTACAGAGTTGGTATTTCCAAACTTTGTGAAGTAACGTAAGTCACTTTTTTCACCTTGGGTCCCTATCTTGACTTACTGGTAACAGCCTGCACAACTGCCTGTGCATCCTTAGTGACATGTCAGTCAGGCTGCTCTCTGGGTTCCAGTCACTATATTGGCATGTGAAGCAACTGCTTGAGCACATGACGAAAGTCATAGGTTAGACAGGAGACCTGTTATCCTGCAAGAGCATCTGAAGTCCAAGTGGGATATCCTAGATGATCTCAAAGGACACTATATACCTATTTGTAGTATATTATATTGTACCTCAGACCTCTACTGACTATAATGAGAGTTTAGACTGGTAGGCAATTAACCTTGATTAAATTCTCAATTAGGCCTTTGACATAGTTCCATGAAACTTTTCTCAAACTTTTAAGACTTGTATTTTTTTTCTGAAATATTTTGAATTCTTGCTTGAACCCCTGTTTCTTTCTGTGTTATCCTCTCTTTCCCCACAAATCACACACTTTCAGATCTGCTTGTGTCTTATCCTGTCAACTCAGTAATTGTTAAATTCTTCATATGGTTGCCAGAATGAACATTTATAGATGGGTGTGAGCAGGTGAAAGCTCCACAAAAGAAGGAAGGGACAGAAGTCAGAAGCGTTTTCTTTGCATATTCTCCTTTCCCTTGGAGAGTGTTCTGTCCTACCTTTGAGGGATGCTTACTAGAAGGACTGGAGTTTTAATGCTCTGATTTTCTGGTAGCTGGGTGGCTACCCAGGACACATGGGAAACTAAAATTATTTGTGCATCTAGCCATAAGTGATGTGCCTGAGGTTATTCGAGAACACTATGGATGGGAGCTGAAGCATGCATGACTTAATCTAGTGCTCTAACCACTTGTTTGTTCTTCCTCTGCACATATGTGCTGAAATTATGTTTATTAAAAATGTTCGTTATTGTCATAGAACTGCTCAGCACTTAGATCCAAGTGATAGCTCTGGGGGGTAACTTGAAGCTTAACCTCCTTCCTTTATAAATTCAGATAAAAATTCATGGTGTTTAATCAACACTTTCCAAGACTGCATGAATACCAAATGTACAGACTATGCACCTTCTTCTTGATTGCAGTGATATTTTTAAAATTCATATCGATAATTATGTTAATTAAATCATTGAATGCCAGCCTTTTATCGGAAAGCCTGAACATAGCTGAGTAATTGCCTGGCAGGCATTCATAAAACAGCTCACGGCAACCGAACTGCTTTGACATTATTTGTAATGTCCATGTATCATTCATCGCCCAGTGTGTGTAGTACACGGTTACAGTCTCCAATAATGTTAAGTCTGTATACTTTTCCATGGGGATTTAAGAATTAAGAACAATGCCTCTGAAACATGTGGTACAAAGAGAAGCATGTTCAGTTTTGTTCCTCAGTTGGTCAGAAAATTTACAATTTATAAGACAACAACAACAACAAAAACATATTAATCTGTTTATTCCATTATGCAGTGTCATTCTGGTAACAGCATACAGCTGACAGGAGAGACAGTAGAGTATTTTCTCCATCTGTTCATCTATCAACCCTTCACTGGCATAAAACATGAAGAATTTTGTCCTACATAGCACCACAAAGACAAATATAAATGTGATATATATTTATATTTATCTTAAAATATGGTACCAATTTGACCTTGGATAGATGGAAACAATATTATCCATATTAACTGCTGGTTACCCTAAGTATGTAGACAGCGATTAACACTTCTTTTTCTGTTACTCTTACTCTGTTTTCACCTGCTTTAGAAATATGGGCTTTAATGCTGTTTCTGTTTTTGAGTGCAGAAAAACTGATAAGAAAGGAAAACCAGCAACCTGCTCTCCATGTCAGTAGGGGTTTGTGTGGTTGAGCCTGCTGTGTTTTTTGTGAAGGATGAATAATTCTGGTTGAGAAGCAGAGTAGAGGGAGTTGTTATTTTCTACTTGCCAGCAGGTGAAAAATGTGATGGATGATTGCATCCAAGAACATAACAAGAACTCTGGAGATAGGGGTTCAAGTCACTTACTTTCTCTCTCTATCCATTCTCCAGTTGTATAAAAGGAGAAGAAACATTTTCCTTTCTCATAGAAATGTTGCAAGGGTAAATGTGATGTTACATATGAGCCACACAAAGGCAGCGATGAGCACTGTATTAGGGTAGGGATCAGTAAATGCAGCTGGCCTGACAGAATCTTATAAAAAATTATTTTCTTGTCCTTCTTTTCTTTTCTTCCCAGTCTTTGAGGTTGTGTGAGTAAGGGGCACTGAATAATTGCAAACATGAATCAAGTATACCCGTGACAGTAAGAGCTGCTGGTGTTTAACATCCTGAAACTGCTCTTCCAGGAGGAGTGCAAGAAGACCTATCCAACTTAATGACCTTCTTAAGCTGAAGTCAGGTGCTGTAGATGGGAATGAGGGGGAACAACCTTATTAATACTCCCTAAACAGAGGGCTTTTTGTGGGAAGGGTTTCTAGGTTTTGCCATTTTGCTGTGATTCCACAACATACTCCAAATCCTGTTCAGTTAGGACTGAATGTTTTTGCAGAATAAAGAGGTCTGCCTTAAAACAGATTAGTTGGCTAGTCCTGGACAAGCCTCAGTAGCTTATGGTATTGTAACAGTCAAAACCAAGAAAATAAATAATTAAGTAAGACAGTAAGAAAACTTTTGTCAATATATCGTATTGCCTTAACTTCAAAGAAGGAGTGGTCCATATGCAAAGGAAAGGACAAAAGGTATTTGCAGTCTGAAATTTCTTTAATCTTTTCTTTTGGGGAAAGTATCTTGTACAATGGAGGAATGTATTCTGAAAGTAACCATTCTGACAAAGATTTCTGTTGTAGTTGTGCAGCTGAACATAAGCTCCCAAGGAGCAACAGTGGGCATTAGGGACTAGAACAGGACTTTTTCTTTTTCTTCTCTCTTTCTTTTTTTTTTTTTTAAATTTTTTTACTTCTCAATGGTATGGGGAAGGGTTGAATTAGAACAGTATTGCTATAGAAAAGCTGGCAGCAATATTTTTAATTCATTTTCCCCAAGTCGAGTCTGCTTTGCCTGTGACAGTAACTGGTGAGAAATCTCCCCATTTTTATCTCAATGCATGAGCTTTCTATTCTTATTCTGTCCCCCTGAAGAGGGGGAGGGAGTGAGCAGCTGGGTGGGCATTTGTCTCTTAATAAAGGTTAGCACACCACAGGGCTATGTAACCTTTTGGAGGCTGTTCTTTGACACAGCATTTGTTATCCATTCACTGAATGGATAGTATATGGAAACAAAGTCCCTGTTATGAAGGAGGTCAGACTAGATGGTATAAACACCCCCTTGGCTTTAAGCTTTGAAACCATGAAACCTATTAAAGCTTTGTGCACAGCCTGAAAGGGAAAAAAGTTTAACTTATGACCTCAACTATCTCAAAGTTTTATAAGATTAGAGCTGTTTATGGTTTAGTAAGAAACTTGTTAAACTTGACAATTTTGTGCAGATTCACTGAAACAGCTGCCCTTGCTGTGGGTGAAAAAGGCTAAGTGGTTTAAAGGATCAGTCTTAATGAGGAGTTGTGTATATAGAAAACCTCCTTGGGAATGGACTTTCTGCTCTATATTTGTACACTGATTAGGAAAATGGGAATCTGACCCACGGCTGAGGTTTTGACTGCTTTTGCAAACTACTAGTTCTGTAAGCATTGATCTAATCAAGTCTGGTTTTTATGGATTTATATTTCCCGGTTAATTGTGTGCTTCAGTGGAAGCTATACCTGTGATCAGAACATTAATAAGGCCTTTGTTACAGGACCTCTGATGTCTAATTTTAGTCTTTCTCTGTAGAAATAATTTTGTGACAACTACTGAGAGTCATAAGGTCTTTCCAACATCAGCTGCCTATTTTTTACGAAGACCTTATATACTTTTAAATTGTCTTTATATTTCACCTCTTCTGTCACATCTGGCTGCAATCAGACAAGCTGTTCAGAAGTTATTAGAGAAACACTTCTTCTTTCTCATATACATACACAGACTCAGTGACTGAGCTGAATAAGCTTTAGCTTCTTTGGAAACTAGGCTAATAAATAGCAACAGTGAAAGATTGCCTCGTTCAATGTTTTTGGAGTCTGCGGTGAATGTAGAGTGTACTCTCACAGTATTCAAAAGGATATAAATGAAAAAGCATATATGCATGCACAGCACCACAATGGAAACTATTTCACCACAGATCCTTATACCTCTTGAGCTGGACCAGGAGAATCTGTCAGCGTTTTGGGGCAGTATGAGAAGAGAAGCAAATATCATTGAGTGTTGCCGAAGGCTCACTCCCTCTGGCTATTGATCAGAGCAGTGCAGATATGCGCTTGAATGTCCTCGGGACTCTAAGTGGAAGTGTATGAACAAGGAGGAGAAAGTGGTGGTGGGGGGTGGTGGTGGGGAGGGGGGAAGTGGAAATCTCACAGGTCACAGAAACAGGAGAGAAAGTCTGAAACAAGAAATCTTAGAGTTACCTGTGTTGGGACTCTATACATATGAAAATATCCTGGTATTTCTGGACCATGAGAAAATTGCAGGCCCTGGAAGATTACAGTCTTAAAATATAAGATATCTGATTTCTGATATAGGAGGAAAGAAGGGACTTGGAGAGTTATAGTGATGTTTTCAGGGGGCGATTTTCCTTTTTCCCAAAACAATACTCTCTGTCCTTTTTTTCTAAACCTGGGGCTTCTAAATGAAGTATGCAGGAGACTAGATATACTTGTAAATAGAATAATCCCTGGGCATCTGAAGAGAAAGAGAAGGTGAGAGACCAGCTATTGGAAAAGGAGTTTCCTATTCACTAGCGTAAACCTTATTTTGACCACTTCATTACAGAATTTTAAGGTAGTCTGGGTAAAAAATATAATCCTCATTGCAATCTTTGTATCACTTGGAAGTTTCCAAGCTACATTCATCCTAGAATGAACTCCTAGACCACAGCAAAGATTCTGATGGGTACCATTGTGGTGGTATCCATCAGAGATTACACTGGTGTGGACAAGTCTGAGGCATAAATGTCTGTAGGAGCAGTATTATTCTCAGGTGTTTCTATTATTATAACTGAAAGTAGTACTGGATCTGAACTGACTTCTTTTCTTTCTCTTCCGTCTTTTCTTGTATTTCCCCCTCCGCCCTTTCTTTCTTTTCAAATTGAATGAAAGTGGAAGATGAAAAGAGAAGATTGGTCTGTTCTAGTTCTGAACCTAATCAAGGCTGCATTTAAAGATCTTGATAAATCTGTTGCACAATCTGGGGCTCTTCACTGAAGATATTCTACATCTATATTTAAGAATTTGAGAATCGGCCTGTTTATACGATACAAAAACAAAACGCATGATTAGTAGTAGGAGAAACCTATTATCTGTCATTTATTATGTAACTTGGCCAGACTCGGAACTATGGGAAGTCAACATCACTGTATTTTACTTATTTGAGGCTGCAGTGTGGGGAAAACACAAAAAAATTTGCCTGAATCTAATATGGTGGAACAACCATGTACTTCATCTGTCTTGAAAAGTGAACTTCAAATGTTTGAAAATCTCTGAAATGTCATTTGTTTCTAACAGAACGTAGTGAACACAGGCTTGATTGTAGTAACTTCCCAGACTTAACATCTATGATGGAGATCTTCTGGAGTCAACAAATGCCTTCATTGCCTAGGTTTAAACCCACAAATCTCAGTACTGCAGAAAAATGGATTTCAGTATATCATAACAGTCATCCTACAACAGCAAGATCATGTAAATTTAGTGAAGATAATAATCACCGTTGAGTTTATTTCTTTCCATACGAAAGTAGGAAAGACCTGACTGTATAAACCACTTTTAGTCAGCACGTTGTTAAATAAACAGTATAGCCTGACGTACTACTGCAGAAAGTTATCAAGCTACTGTGTAATAAATGAATAACCTGTTGCATAGGTTTTTTAACTCTAAATATAGAAAGCTTTAATAGTAGGAAAAAGTTTCATGCTATGGTACTGAAAAACCTATAGTCTAGGTTCTACCTGTATTCTACCTATGTATTCCACTCACATTCAGAAAAGAAGTGCCACTTTCCTTCCTCTTTCATGAATAATCTGCTTTCACTAAGTTGCAAGAAAATTAGCTTCTGGTTATTTCTTCTTTTGTGCAATTTGGATGTTCAAATAGCAGATGGTCTTGTATTTCTTTCCCTGAATATACTTAGGACCCTGTTTCAGAGGCAAATCTGAATCTTTTCTGGATCCGCCAAAGTAAGAGTTATTTCCAAAAAAATTCAATGTCCTACTGTAGAGCTAACTGACAGCTTCAGCTAGAAAAGTCATTTACTATTTGTGCCAAATGATGTTTTTATGACTCTTCATGAAAATAAATAAATATTTTTTTCTGGAAAGGACCTTGCAGTCCAACAAGTCCAGTTCTTGCTACTATAGACTTAGTCACAGGGAAAAACTGCTCAGTTCACATAGTTTAAACCAAATCAGGATTGAAGTGGTTTATGGATTTATCAATGGCACATAATTAACTGGCAATCTGTGACCTGTATGTTCAGGATTAGCATCAGGCGTACAACAGATAAACCACAACAGTAGAGACTTACAGAATGCTAATTTACAGCTACAAGGTTCTAAACGCCCCTCTCTATGTATCTAATCCCCCAAAGGGCTTTTCCCCATCCACTGCCCCCTCCACAGGCCATGTGGTTTACACACACATGCACATGCATGCACACACCCCCACCACCCCCCTGCCAACCAGCAGTGCAAGTTCCCTGCTCACTCCCTCTTCCTGGGGAAGATGAGGGTATTCCAGTCCTACATGCCTCCATGCCAACTCCACAGCTGCTCACCTATTTACCCTAGTAAGTAACCCCCCCAGGGGGTCATACCCCCATTCCCTGCAAATGGCCCACAAACCCTCTCATGGTGGGGGGCTGCTCCTGGCACTCCATGGGGAGGCTGCACTTCCAGGGCCAGGAAGGGGCAGAGGGTCACTCTGTGGATGCTGCTCCACTACCTGCTCTGTCTCCCCTCCACTACAAATCTTCTTTTATACTTCTTTTCAAGCTTACACACAACTATAGTCATCATCTAGTGATCAAGGTCTGTCTTTAAAAATGGGGAAGGTTATTGTCTCTACAGTAAATCCTCTCGAAATATCTTTCCAGAATTTCATCTTATCATATGGAATTTCATTTACTTTAATTTCCAGCTTCAATTTATTCATGGTCCATTTGTGACATGTTGTTCTTATATCAACACTTTCTTTACTTTCATTTACAAATTTTACAAATTAAATTATTTTACATCATTTACAAATGATGACTTTTTGGCAGAAATTCCTTCTATCCACCAAGAATGCAATAGAAAAAAATTGAAAAAAATTAGAGGTTTAAAAAAAAAAAAATTATTTGAATAAGATGTTTTAACTGCCTCCCAAACTCAGGCTGAAAATACCGTTTTATAGGAAAAAAACAAACACAAATTTCTTCGTTTTCTTTTGTAATGACAAATGTAAAATCACAGAATTTCCAGTGAAATCAAAGGTTGTTTTCTGTCCTTTATTGGACTGGAGTTTCAGACAGACAGTAAAAGTAGACTTCATCTCCAGACAGGCATCTACATTTATGTGTCTAAATGTAGATGTATGCACTTGCTAATTCTCAACTCCTGGTACTGTCAGTGGAGACCTAGATACATCAGTCAATGGAATCATGTTTGGTAGACACTTAAAGGTCAACTCATCTGCCTCACAGAGTTATCTAGTGCCCTTTGAAATGTCTTATGGCATCTGAGAAATTCACATGAATTTCTGGAACATATGACATAAGACCTATGGATAACCTGTGCTTACTTACATTGGTAGCTGGAGGCCTGGTGGAATATAGTAAGTGAGTTTCTCTTTCAATCAACTGAATATATAACTAGGTTAGACCTTTGTACGTGTAGGCACATACACCTAGGTGTCTCAGTCAGGAGCTGATGTCCATTTGTAACTACAGTTATTGTGGAGATACATGATTCAACCAACCTGCAGATATACTGCCTCACTAAACAGAACCGTGTGAAATAATGGAATAGGAAAAAAAATACATAGTTTCCAGAAGAGAAGTGGGATTTAAAAAAAAAAAAAGTGAAATCAGGTCAAATTCAGAAAAAAATGTTTCAGCTTAGAAGACTAAATTAATAGAAAATCAAAACATAAAAATGACTAATTTGATTTCTTTCACTCTGAAATACATTTTTAGTTTTGTCAAAGTTAAACAGAAATAAAAGGCATTTTAAGTTCAATGAAACATTTCAGGTATATCCAGAACAAATCTGTTTGTTTTTTTTTTTTCCTTTAGTCTTTCCACTGAAACAAATGCTTCATCGCTTTTACAGTTCAGTGGCTCAGCAATGTATTAATTGATTTCTGTGGGCACAAACTCAGATCCCTTAATGATAATGATGATCTTGCTGTTCAGTCATTGCCAGAAAATAGAGTCCATGAGTTTGTTCCTAGTGCCACCCTGATCTCTATGGTATGTTTGTCATTTTAGGAAAATCCAGAAAGTTCTAATTCTGGTTACTCACTGGTTCTCAGAAGAAGCAGGAAAAAGTCAGGAGAGGAAACTGAAAGTTTGAGAAAGCCTTGAACAAAGCTGGATTTACTATCTGGGAGTAAATTATTTTAATAGTCCCATAGAACATACACCAGGGCACCTCCTTCTCTTGTTTCTTGTGCAGCTTTGCCACTAAAAATATCTCTCTGCTTTTGGCTGTTATTGCTCTAGGTGAGTACAGAAAACCAGGGGGAAAAAATCCTATAAAGCAAACAAGTTTTTAAGAGATTCTGAATATGTTGCTTATTATTTGGATTTTCCTGTTTGTAAGACAGATACCCCTGTGGTTTTTTATCTATTCTATTCAATTGACTGAGTTGCTTGTGCAGAAAATTCTCAGTCTTAAGTTAGAGACTGGTTTGGTAGGACAGAGAAATGTGTAGCTTTTGTTTTTGGGATTCAGTGTTCAGAAGCAAATGCTATTGGCATTTGGCCACAATTAATTCTGAGAACATCAGTGAAGGATCACCAGCAGAGAGGTTTTATGTCACCAGTCTTTCATGAGACTCACTGGAACAAGGGATTCGAGGCATGTTTCCTCTTTATATATTAGATTTTGGAGGTGATCAGGAAACCCAGCCCTCTATTACTGTTTTGCCTTCTGGATATTACAAGGTACCAAGGTTTTGGGACTATTGTTTCTTGGAGTCTGCCTATGAGACACCGTATAGACCGTTTAACAAGGGAGGCAATTGTTTTTGTCTTTGACAAAACCACCATTTTTCATTCCTGTTGGGAATTTGAAACATCTAATGACATCTTGTATTGTGATTTGGTGCCCTAGTGAAGGACAACAGTTCTCAGAAAGTCCTGCTTTCCCACAGTTCATTGAGTTTATGAAAATATTTATCTCCATAAACCTCTCAGCTCTAATGTACTCCCCGCTTTGTTCTCCACCATGGCCTGTGGTCATTGACCAACTCTTGAATAACACAAACCAGAATATAATCCTCCTAGGGAGAATATATTAGGTAGCCAGATGACAGGTAAATGATGAAGGAAGGATAAAGTGAGCCCTTATTGAAGAAAGTTGGGGGTGAAAGAGACGGATATTAATCCTCATATCAGTTGTCAGGTACAGTCAGGGGATATGAGTAACAGCCAGTTAGAGGTAATGGGTAACATCTTCTGATTGTTAACCCAGATATACAGTCCTTGCCTCAGAAATTTCAGTAATATGCTAGTAAGTAATGACAGCACTCAAACAAGCTTTTCTTTGTAGAGTTGCCTGGTGAATTCAAGCTGTATTTGTAATGTAGAAAAGTTTTGATTTGGTGATGTTTATTTTGATCTCGGTGGAATTATTTGGGTTTGTGGGCATGGTGCCTTGAATGCTGGTACAGAATGAACCTGCTTTGGCTGGATAAAGACCTGTAGAGTAGAATTACATAGTTCTCTCCAGCCTGGTTTACAGCAATAGAGTGGCCTTTCAGAGAGCACTAATCGAGCAATGGACCTGATCATTTTTGTAGTAAGGATTTCAGGTTGGTCCAATATTTAAACTCTTACTTTATAATTTTTTTTTTTTATTATTATGAAGATCCTCTAATACATCTTTTCTATACACTGGGTTTATATAGGCAGTTCTTGTCCTCCACAGGTGTACGTTACTCATTTTCTGCCAAAAGTCTTTTACTTTCTTCCCTGACTTCTTAACACAATAAGTCTATGAAGTACTCGGAAATAATTCTGTTAAAAAGTGAAGACATGCCACACTGTGATCTACCTGCATTAATAAAGCTTATGCACATAAAGAAGTAACTGTTGAATTTGAATGAGATAGGGGCAAACGCATCAACAGAGAGGTGGATGTTTTAAAGCTTCAAACACTAATTGCCTGTTTTGTTTTGTTCTTAGTGGATAACTTTTATTTTTGCCTTTGAAAACTTGTTTGCTTGCAGACAGCTTTCTCACATGTGTAAAATAAGAATGAATACATTGATTTGAGAAATAAAAAGCAGCCACAAATGTAAACAAGATATGCCTTTTTGTTTCACATCAGAATACTTTTTCCTTTCGACCCTCACTAATCTCCTGCAGTTCTATTGCTAAGGCATGTTTATGACAAGGCCAAGACACTTCATCAGATGCAACTATGATCTGAGTAAGGGGTTATGCAGCTGTGTGGCTGCATCCAACACGTGCTGCATGAACAAATACTTTGCTAGAAGAAAACTTTCCTCTTAATCCCCTTGGAAGTCCTTACCTGTGCTAACTGACGGATCCAAGACACAAAACAATCATGGAATATATTTCTACACTTTCCTATGCAGTGTGACTTCCTTTGAGTTGGAAGAGTGATGCTCTTCTCTAATGATCAGTCCACATTCCAAGTTACCCAACCAATTTCCATTTCACTTTGAAGGTGGGCATCAAATAACCTTTCCTTTGGCTATGACCTTTAATAATTTCCAGATCTGTAGTAATGATATAAGGATTCTATATCCTAGTACCAGTGTAGGCTCATCCACCTACCACATCAGTTTTGCCCTTTGGGTCTTCCAAACTCTTTATCACTTCCAAATGCACCTGACACTGCCAAGAATTTACTAAAACTACATACTTATTACTCTTTTAAGAAGCATATTCATTTCTATATTACTTTTAAAGACTCTCTTAATTTCTTGTATTTTTATGCTGGAAAACTACTCATTGGTTCCTCAGCTTGACTTATCATGTCTTTCATAAATCAGCAAGAAGAATATAATAAATGCTAAAGCAGCAAATCCAAGCTAGAGAAAAAGTCAATAAATTAATATATTTTCATTTATTGCGTTTTCTTTTTGAGTTTTAACCTTTAAGACATAATCTTGTCATAATTTCTATCCTTTCTAATTAAGAAATATAAAAATATTAGGGTGGGATCTGGAGTGGGTCTCAGCTCAAAATCACAACATCCAGAGCTCGAGTCAGTTGCCTCAGTATAGGTATCTAGAACCATTTGGAACAGTCTAAGTAAGCAGAGTCATCTTCAAAGAACTGCTAGACTTTATGCAGGTGCTATAAAAGTCATATTCACTTCTAGTTCTGGAAGGTCTCAAAATTTTAGTTACCTAATAAAATCCACCTTATTGTACTGGGGCATGAATTTCTGGTACAGTCAATGGAGAGAGATAAAGATCTTTGAAGGTCTTCAGACTGAAGTCTTATCTACTTGAGTGAATAGGTCCTGGAAGACTTTGGGGTCACATAGATGTTTCTGGACAGTTTGGCAAGTGGACAATATGGAGGAACTGAATCCTTTTCATTAGAAAATGGTTTCATTAGACATTCACAGTGTAGATGCAGGTTACTTCCTAGGCTCAGCAGTCTGAAATCTGTAATTATTTAGTAATAAAATAAATAATACAATTATACCAGGAATTCAGGCCTCATATAACAAGAGATTTATGATTAAAATCTTGAAAATATGTGAGAATACAACAAAAAGTTAAATTCCTAGCCTTCTCATTGAGGTTCTGTGAAGGCAGGCTTTAGCAGACAATAAAACATCACATTAAGAGAAAATGTTAAGGACACAGCTGACTTCCTTAGGAAGCAACATATATCAGAAGTACTAGTGATCCAATAGCAGCAAGATTGGGGTGCATGTGGATTAATAGAACAGATTTTGAGCAAAGAAATCAATAAAAGAAGGAGAAGAGCCACATTGCAGGTAAGTAAGAAAACACACATTCTATTAAGTAAAACATGTCAAAACTTGAAATGAACCCTGTTCACCCCAGGACAGCAACTCACCTGGAAATGGCTAGTTTCAATATTCAGATGGTTCAAAGCTATTAAACTGCTAACAGAGCAGAGACTTGATCTGTCTCTCACATTCTAAACACACACCACTGACCATTAGTTGCTTTCAACATGAAACCTCTGTTTATTACCCTTGCCTTACTATTTCAGAAGTTAATTATATTATTATCATAGCTTTTGTTATGCAAAGTTTTCCTGCAGATCCTTTTTGCCAAAAAATATAGACTACTTTTAACTCGGATGTTATCAAAGCTTATCTTTGTACTTCAGAACCACTGCTTTCTGTAACTGTAAACCACATTTTGTATTAAAATGTGAATCAGAAGTAGCTTTTCAAAGATCCTGTTAATTAGTGAGTATTAACAGCATTTCGTTGTTAGAATAACAACAGAATAAAAAATGGAGCTTCTTCTTTTGTGATCTTTCTGTAACCAATTCAGAAAAATAACTTAATTTTCTTTGAACTCCAAGACCTGTTCTATCTATATTTTCTTATTTGAAGTACTGAGGGTTTGGGGTTTTTTTTCCACCATTTCTTTCAAACAACCTGGTTTTCCTCTGACTAGTTCCTAGGCTGATTCAGCCACCATAATAATTATCTCTGACTAGACTTTAATTACACTTTATCAACCAAGAACAATTGTTTAGTGAGCTGATAGATTTGGCAGTGATATTGAAGAGTTTGTCATGCTGTATATGGAGAAGACACATTAGAATGTGATAACATCAAATAATGGAAATCAAAGAGAACAACACAAACAGAGAAACAAAGGTAACATCCTTCAAAATTTTACTGAATTTCTCCCTGTGTCAGTACCCTACTGGACTGCTCTGACCAGTAAGTGAATCTACCTCCACGGATTCAGTGAAAAAGCTCCATGGAAAATATCATGGGCTTCTTTTTGGAGGAGTTATTCTACAGGGGAGAAAAAAAAAAAAAAGAGAGAGATTTGTTATAATGGAAAATGCCTAGTAAATATCAATAAAATTTTCAAAATTTTGGCCCAGGATGTTTGGTTTTCTTTTGAAAAAATATTCAAGTAACAATATATGTAACAGCAGTCCACTAATCCATTGGAGTTTTTTTAGGATGCAGACCATTACAGAAACAATGTGAACAGTATTGTCTGAAAAGACAACATTTAAATAGAATGAGATTCTAGGTTTTAGGCAAATAAAATAAATCAGGAGAAGCTATATTGCCCATTGCTTGAAATGTATTTAAAATATACTCGTGCAGAATGTTTCACAAAATCATATGATTTCAGAAATTCAGAATATAGAAGACCAGAAGGACCAGGATCATGAAATCAATTAACAAAAAATATATTGTTTGCCTTAAGTACCAATGAAGGAAGTCTGTTAGATGAACATTTTCTACATCTGTTTCTTAATATACTATCCATATATTTTTTAAACTAATTTCCAGTTTCAAATGCCTACATTTTACAACCCATTATACATTTAGCTTGTCTTGTGAGCAGATGATTTCTACTCTTAGCAACAATTTTGTATACAGCTGACATGCAGAGTATCTTAACTAAGTCTAGCTAATCATGATGTATGAACTGAAAATCAGAGAAGTAGTCACCTCAACTATTATTGTTAGCTTTCCTATCTATTTCAGGTATGCTTTTTGATAAAATTTACACAAATTCAGCCATCCTTCCTACTGTTTATAACATCTTTGCTTGAGTACCACTCATAACACAGAGATATTTTCAGGAAACTAGAAAGAGTGGGGAGTTTGCTGAGTAAAAAATATCCTTTTTTTTCTGCATATTTGCCCTGAATTTACATGTCAGAACAATGAATGAATGAAAGCTGTAGTTGTCACCAGGGACCACATGTCTCTGTCCATGAAAAGAGGCTTTTGGAATCAGATCACCTTTGTTTTGCTTCTGAAGACAAGGAGAAAATATCTGTTGGTAGCTCAAAATCTACAGAAAGACAAACCGACTGGAATTGACAGGTCTCCGAAGGGAAAGTTGGGATTTTGGATCAAGGTTAGGCAATATGGAAGCCCATCATCAGGGAGAGTTAGTGGAACTTTTTAAATACAGATTTGGCTTTTGTATTTTACTTTCTTATGCCCATAACATGACGATAAGATGCTTATTTTCAGGCCTCCAGTACTGGTTGCCTTTTTACATCTGTATAACAGACAGAATGTTGTGAGCATGATTCCCAATAGCCTTTGATACCACAGTTGAAATTCTGACTTTGAGTTTTAAATAAAAAACCCCCACCTTTGACTCACAGCAAATGTGAGTCAAAATGTAGGCAGTGGGGGTGAACAATAGTTTGAGCTTTAATTCAAGTTCAAGACCTGAATTAATACCCTAATGTGAACATAGATCAAGATATTCTCTGTTAATGGAGATCCCAGGAAAAAATGAAACACTGAGAAAGAATAATGCTTTTCTCCTTCCCAAATCATTAGGCATTCTAGGAGGCACACTCCATGTCTGCAAGGTCTTTTTTAGCCTCTTTAATGGAGAAGTGTTGGAAATGGTGGGGAGATACAAAATTTTTCTGCATTAATGAAGAGGAATTAGAAGTTGTTTAAAATACTGTTAGTCTTTGTGACAAAGCCTCTCTGATCTGAACTTTACCCACCGGTTCTCAAGCCACAACTTGAAATACTTTTGGGAATAGTCGGGAAGAGGAAACCCCAGGGAAAAACTCTTTTGCTCATTTAACTTTTTTTGCTAGACATTTTCAGTTTGCGGTTTGGATTTTGTCACCATCCCTTAGGAAAGTATTTTTGTTCTCTGGAGAAACGCATGAGAGATACAAACTCCACAGGGATATTTAGGATTAAGCTATAAATGCTGACTGACTGGTGTACTTGAAGCAGCTGCCTTGAGTCTACTCCTGAGCTCACTTTTTTTCTTCACAGTATTATTGTGGTAAAGATTTTAATAAATACTTCACAGACAAGAAAGAATCTTTTCTTCCAGCTACCTTCAACAATTTTTGTTGGTTGCCTTTCCCTGATTGTAACATCAACAACTTCTTATGAGCAGGTATCCACAATTTCTAGTTTAATTTCAGCTGGGTGCAAAGTCTCAGTGACCTAAACGCTAATGTAGCAATTCAAATTTTAAACTGAACAATAAAGGACAAAAAAAGCAGTGTCATACTGACAACCTCTTTACTGTAAATTAAAATGAGAAAATGATTTTACATATGGTTTCCTTTGTTCTAATCCATTTTTTACTACTCAGATAAAATGATCCAAGTTTTCACAAGAAAATTGAAATAAAAATTTCTGTCATTGAATGAACAAAACCGAGCATCGTGAATTAGCTTCTTTGATATTGTAAGAAATTTAAGTTTTAAAAAATAGATCATTTCATCAATTCAACACTCAGTTACAATATTTTGTTATTAATTTTTTGTGCAAAAATTTCAGCTGAGAAATTTTATACACTCTAAAGACAAAAATATATATTGACAACAGGTGCTAAAGTTAATGAATCTGTCAAACTCTTAGACACTTCTGTTCTTTCCCAGGGCTCAGGATGTTTTTGTGACTGATGTCATATTTGGTGCTCTTGTGACAGGAAGAAAGTATGGAAAACTAATGTCATAAACTTTAAAGATATATTCTGTGTCTTAAGGGAAGTGTCTTTGGCTGTCAGAAATTATAATTTAGTGTTGACAAGTTGTTCATAATTTACCCTGTGAGACAAATTGACAGCCAAAGCTATATTTTATTTTCTACTTATACTGTTGGGTGTGGATTTTTTTTTTTTGTTCATAGCCAGATTTCAAAATATTCAAAGAAGGCATTATCTCTGCTGATATCTTCCAAATTACCTTTAGTAAGGATTAGTCAATGACCAGACTTCAGCTTCTTTGAAATCAAACTTCTTTGAACACTATTAAGAAAACAAAATGTGGAAATAAAGGTAAGATGATGCAATATGAAAATTACTTTCTATCAAACATTTTATTGCTCATTACAGGATGCATTGCTCTTTTTGGCTGCAATGGATTTTGGAAGTCATATATGCTAACCAGTTTCTCACAGCAGGGCTATCACTAGAGCTAGATCAGGTTGCCTGGGGTCTAGTTGAGTTTTGAAAGTCTCCAAGGATGGAGGTCCCATAGCTGCTTTGGGCAGCCAGTACTAGTGCTTCAGCATATTCAGCATGACTTGGTTTATAATCTTCCTTCTTCAGTCATGAATAGGTTAATTTATTTTTTTCTTACATTACAGTCAGCTTTTAAAAATTCTTTTATTTTCCCCACTCCCCCCCGTATATTTTGCAGATCAGCTAACTGATCTGCTTCTTTATTGGGTCTCAGCTGGTCAAGATCATCCTGTGAGACACAGGCACAGTGCACAGGAAAACTAATATTACTAAAGGTATGTGCAGTTTAAGTTTGGAGATACCAAGGTCTGCAGAAGGCTAAGAGAAACAATAATATCTTAGATGACGTCTGTATTTTATCTTTGTGATACAGGCTTTGAAAGATATTCAATTTTTGAAACCTTTCTTTGAAAATTTCCTGATAATCTGAATGAAGAAACAAGGAGATCTAAGTCTCCTTCACTTGCCAGCTTGCATAGGATAATAAAAAATAGCACAATGGGAATAACACATAACGAAGCACCATCTCTATACGTTACTAGGAGACTGAACAAGAGCGGCAGTGTGCCCAGGTGCCCAAGAAGGCCAATGGCATCCTGGCCTGTATCAGAAACAGCGTGGCCAGCAGGAGTAGGGAGGTGACCGTGCCCCTGTACTCGGCCCTGCTGAGGCCGCATCTCGAATACTGTGTTCAGTTTTGGGCCCCTCACTACAAGAAGGACATTGAGGTGCTGGAGTGTGTCCAGAGAAGGGCAACGAAGTTGGTGAAGGGTCTAGAGAACAAGTCTTATGAGGAGCAGCTGAGGGAACTGGGGTTCTTTAGCCTGGAGAAGAGGAGGCTGATGGGAGACCTCATCGTGCTCTACAACTACCGGAAAGGAGGTTGTAGTGAGCTGGGGGTTGGTCTCTTCTCCTAAGTAACTAGCAATAGGATGAGAAGAAATGGCCTCAAGTTGCGCCAGGGGAGGTTTAGACTGGACATTAGGAAAAATTTCTTTACTGAAAGAGTGGTCAGGCCTTGGAACAGGCTGCCCAGGGCAGTGGTAGAGTCACCATCCCTGGAAGTATTTAAAAGACGTGTAGATGAGGCGCTTAGGGACATGGTTTAGTGGGCATGGTGGTGTCGGGTTGACAGTTGGACTCGATGATCTTAGAGGTCTTTTCCAACCTTACTGATTCTATGATTCTATGATTCTATGATTCTATGATTCTATGAAATGGCAATATCAGAATATGCTGGGAATTTAAAGGGATCATTATTTATCCAGTCATTTGTTATTTTGGAAGCTGTTGTCTTTTTTTTTTTTTTTTTCTTTTTCTTTTGTTTCAGGCATTAGTCACTGAGTTGATTCAAGTTCACTTTTGGGCTACTTAAAATGATGATTTGCAAATGAGTTGCAAATGCCTGAGTGTGAGTATTTGTATGTATGTGAGAGAGAAAATATATGCACTGTTCTGTGCAATGACAGGCAGAATTACAAGGGGCATCCTAATCATAGTAGCTGGAACAATTGGTTGTCATGGATTTCTTGCTCTGAAAGAATGGCTTTGGATATCTTTTCAGCGTTGTGCTATGCTGACATTCCAGACAGAACTTGAAAACGACATCCCAGAGATTTCTATTACTCTTTGGTGGAGATATATGAGAGACTTCATGAAGTCTAGGGGCCTTGCTACTGCTACTGATTTCATGTGAAAGACACAGGGGTTTTTTCTTGCTTTCTCATTTCTTTACCAATAACTGGAGTGACATTTACTGTAATTAAGCTTTTGCAGTATGTGATTTGAATTTCATAGTTATGGTGATTCTTCTTCTTAATAAAAATATCCTTTCTCCTAAAAAAGAAATCTTAAAACATCACACTGTTAAATTCCCTAATCTTATGCACTAACAGTTGTACTCTGGACAGAAGCAGTTATTGGCTTACTGTGGGGATATCATCACCATTCAAGGTGGACAATTGCCATGAATATAAAGCCATTTTTTAAAATAAAAAGGTGTTTCTTATTCAGTTGCCTCTTTTTAGAATGACTGTATCTATCAATGAAATGGTAAATACAGAAAAAAGAATGTTTGTCAGATAACAGTTTGGTCCGATGTATGACTAGCCCTGACATACTGCAAATGAGGAATCAAAACATTTTCCAGTGATTACTGCCACCTACAAGATACAAAGGAAGAACCAGGAGTGGGCAGAGACATCTGTAATAACATTGTCGCCTACTTTTCCTCATGTACCTATCAATGTCTAAAGGAAAAAGGGCAAGACTGTGGTAAATATCTGCAGTCCCAGAGCAGGAGGTGGGTTCAAGAGGGGGAGTGGGACTGACTCAATGTATTTTTTCAGCAGTTTATTGAAAGTTTAGTAGTTCATGCACTGACTCAAATGCAGAATAGTGCCTTAAGGTAATGTCTAACCAATTGCCACTAGATTTAGCTTAGTTTGCCACTATCAAGGACATTTGAGGTTTCTAAAATGTTATTGTTTTTACTGCTCATGGAACCTGCTGCATGTCGGGGAAGAGAAGAAGTATATTTTATCAAAATAGTTTAACAGTGGCTTTGTGTGGCAAATATGGCTAATATGGCTAATATTGCATAGGCAGTGTGACCAAGCCTGAAGGTAGGCTTCATTAAGGAAAAGGAGCAGAGTAATTGCAATCATGCTGGCTAATCATGCACAGTAATTGTGATAACCAGAAACAGTAATCTCTCAGATAATCACTGCTAGTAAGGGTGACAGTTTATGTTTAGGACACGCAGACTCATGGGTTGCATCCATAGTAGTGAATTAATTGTGCTCGGGAAGTGAGGCACAGAATGCCCCATCATTAACAATAAACATCCTTAGATCTGAGAGCACAATGTAGAGCACACAAACTGCCTGCTGGAAATGGTGACTCCAGCCATGGCTTGAACTGGGGTGGGAGAGCTACTTGGCCTAGACTGAAACCCGTCCATGGACCACTCTTGCAATTTAACAATACAGACAGCTGATTCCCAGCATCCAGGATTATGCTCCACCGTTGTTCAGTTTACTAATATTTTTGTAGCCACAGGCGTTCTTTCAGATGGCGTAACTGCTTCTTTCCTGCAGTGGCTTAGTGATGGTGTATTACAAGCATGCTGTTCCTCAGAGTGTATGTTGCTTGAAGTCCTCCATTTGCATTGAATTTATTGAGTTTGAAGATGTTCAGTAATGTAAAGCTCTTTGGACAAAGTTCCCAATTCTCCATTAATTTATTTCTATGTATTCTCTCTCTCTCTCCCCCTGCCCACCCTTTGTAAACTGACAGTATCTCCAAAGTCACATGGAGTTATTTTGAGTGTTTTTCAGTCAGTGTGTAGTCTCCAGGGTGATGCTGATGTTACCCAAAGCAGTAACCAGTCAAACACAAGCTACACTCCACTTCTAATTTTATTTAAAGTAGCCAACTGAAGCATACGGAAAAGGTGTGCCCATTTCAGGGGAAAACACTCACTCAGAGCCACACAAAATCAGACACACATGGGTCTTGGGTGCTCAGCTGGGTATGCCAGAGGGTCCTCTTAGGGTGCTGGTATCTGGGCAGCGTTGCACAGCTGCGACACGGTGTGTGCAGTGGGATTCACCCTGCAGGAAGCCTTGGGCTTTGCCCTACCACATCTTCAGGGTCTCAAGCCGCATCCGTGCTGTAAGCCTCTGGAGCTCCCAAGACACGTCATCCTTGGAAACTGCCACCCTGGCACCCCAGCCTGGCCCAATGGCACTTTATGGGCTGGGCCTGCATTTTTCTTGACCAGGGCATTCAAATCCCTCTTCTGCTGTTCTTTGCTGACTCATTGCAGCCTTGGCCAGTTTTCACTCATACACCCTGTAAGCTACCAAAATTTACCTCAGCCTGAACAGCAACACTAGGAGTCACTATCTCTGCTAATGTCTACAAATGAACTTTCTTTATAGTTCACAGAAAGAAATGGGTAATTTTTCTGACTTTCTTAAGTGTACATTAAAATGAGATTAATATTATCCTAACAGTTGTGTTAAATTCCTCTGACTGCAAAAAGAGCTTGTAAAAATAGCTCAGCCACAGGTGTCTATATTCTGGGTGTCTACATGGGATGAGGAGGATCCTCAAGAGCCTCTTCAGAAGTCATCTGCAGTGCATAACATTTGGTGAGTTATGCATTAGAATACACATTATATCAAGAAATGAGCTGAGTGAGTCATTCACTGCTTGTTATTCTGAGACACTGTCTTCCTGAAATCTATAATTAGAACGTCCATATAATTGATTTTTGCTGCTTTTTCTACATTTTTCTACCTTTTCTCCTTTAGCTGTCTCAAAATTAAAGCTGAAAGATTCACATTTGTGCAAAGATGATGGACATTAGGAAGTTGTACCCTATGCAAGTGGGTACTTAAACCTGGTTATTTGTAGTATTAATATCTCTCATATCAGGCTTCACTCCACAAAAGCAAAGGAAAACAGAAGAGAAAGCAGTCACACTATGACCTTGTCATGGTAAAAGCTAAAATTAGGCTGCTTCATTACGTTCTGCTTTATCGTTGTGAAAAAAAGAAAAAAAAGGGAAGGGTCAATATATTTACTTTAAAATCTTTTTTTTAAAAAAAAAAATATTTTGGTTTCCTGTAGCTGCCATACAAGACAAAAGCCACAGAAGACTTTGGCTGTAATTCTCATATTCATATGGAGAGAAATAAATTCTCTCTGTGGATTAATTTATTTGAATGATAATACGTAGAAGCTCCATTTTCATAAAGTTGTTTTTGAAATTTCTTGTTTATTTTAATGCTCAGCTCTTGTTCTGCATCACTGAAATAAATAAAAAACAAAGCTGAAGACTCAATTTGGAGTTTGTTTCAGATTTTAAAACAAATTACTAAGTTTGTCCTTGCATTAGAATTAATTAAGCATGTCTCTATTTTTGCGAAGTATTTTCAGGGGAATGGTAATTTCTAGACATTTCTAATGAAAACAGTTCATAACAAGATCAATAGCATGACTTTCTAATTATGAAGTTCTTGCTACTATTCAAGTACTCACTATAATCAGTTTAACTCATTTACTGGCAGGAGGCTTATGACTGAAAATTTGGAGGGGTTGAAATGCAAAAGCAAACTGCTCTCTCCTTGTTACAAAAACATATTGCTAAGATGCTTGACATCTTAATACAGCAGGCTATCAAAAGACATTCAGCAATACTGCTGCTACACCAAAGGCTGTTAAAATGAATTGCTAGATGTCCCTCTAGGAGCTTCACTGATTACAGATATTAGTTGATTTTCAACTTAAATATAAACCTAACAGATTTAACATGTAGCAGAAAAAACAGTGTGAGAGATATTACGGGTACCAGGCAGTTCATAGTCCATCGCTGTAGGTACATTGTTCATATGGTGCTGATATTCTAGCACCCACTGCCTAAGGTTTCACAGGGCAAGGGCCATTTTCCAGTTAACTACAAAATCAGAAGGTGTTCAGTGACTGCAGGAAAAAATTTCTGGGATGATGGTAAAATGAAAGAGTTGTTTCTGGACTTTTTAGTACAGGTGGGTCTTTTTCATGGACTGTGAATTGCAAGCTTCCAGTCTCTTTGCATCTGCCTTGGCAAAACATAAGTGCTGCTATGCTGGCAACCTGGTAATTAGCATCACACACAGAGTGAGCCTTTTTGTCTCCCTGTGATAAATACAATGTACACAAACAGAGGATACTCACATGGATGTAAATATATGTTGACAGCCCTACAATAAAGATGAACTAGTTTTAACATGTCCAGTAGCATGCAAAGTTTTTCTGACCAACTTAGAAGCAGTGATATATAAACTAAACTGGTAAGCATTTGTGATTAAACTGAAAATATAAGAAAATATATGGAAGAAAGTCAAGTAACATAAAAATAATTTTATTTCGAGTATTTATTTAAAAAAGGGAAATATCTGTTCCTTCCAGTGTGTCCTAATTTTGTGACAGGTTATCCTGATTAGAATCATGCCAATATTTGATTGTTTGCTTTGCGGACTGAACCAAGGGTGAACTCAGGTTCAGTCATGCCTAAATTATTTTTTCTTTGTCTTTTGACATTTAAGTGTGTGTGTGAGTAATGAAAACCACTTGTGGATATTAAAATACAATGATTTAAATGTGTTTTTGAATTTCTGAAATGTTCCAATAGCTATTTAATAAAAGTAAAGGCAATAAAAGAGTAAATTTAGAAACTACAATGGATACTGGAAGTATTTCTTACACTGTACAGTATGGCAGCAGTCAGAAAACTCAAGCAAAATGTAGAATCCATCTTTATGGATTTAATCTGATTTTTCTTCTCTCGCAGTAAAGAAGAGAGAGAAGATTTCCGTTTTTCTGCCATAGCCAAAGTGCATTCCCAACACCATGCATTTTAAGACAAATCTTAGTCTCTGCTGTTGATACTGTTCTTCTCTACATTAAATATTTAAGTGTTCTTTAAAACATCAAGCAAAAGCTTAGGTCTGTAGTTGTCTAGATCTATACCTAGCTTCCAAACCTTACTACAATGACTATTAAATATTTAGTAAAGGTAGAGCAGAGTCCCTCGCAGGGACTGACAGCGTCCTTTCTCAAAACATACTATAGGATAGCAGGGTATTCTCACTGGATATCTTGGCTGAGATACCTGAAGGAAAACAAAGGAATTCTGTCATGGACTTTAGATGAATGCCCTAGTCACTAGGTTATTGGGTAGAGAAACAGTCAGAGCCTGTGCTATAGGGTTGCAACTCTTCTTTTGTTGGTTTTGTTTCAGGGATGGGGTGCCTTTTGTTACAAATCTTTCCAAAACAGAACTTTCCAAAATAGGGAAACAATTAATCCAGTTTCCCCAAACTTCTCACTGCTTTGGGAAGAATTTTTCAGTATAAGGGCATTTTTTTTCAAATAATCATAGATTAAAAAGACAGAAAATAATATTTGATCATGAAACAAGCCTCCTGTGTGACTCATTTAAGTATTTCATCCATTTGTCTTGGTATGAAGAGCAATAATTTCTGCCTGGCAAAATTCTTCCCACCCCAAGGAGCAGTACTGGGTTTTTTTACATTTTTACAATGCAAAATAAAAAATATTTTCTATTTCTTCTAGTAATTATTTCAATAACACTTAAGGTGAGTTAGAAAGAATTAAAAAAATGCAATTTTGCAAAAGACCAGAAACTCTGAGATTTGTTTTAATGCCATTATAGAATGAAATTAAGATCTTCCAAAATCTCTAAAAATATAGGTATAATCAAAGTGTGAAAGACTCCAGTTCCTGCTTGGACAACAGTCCAGCTGTAAGAGCTCTCATGATTCAAGTTTTCTCTCACAGCCAGACTAGAAACTGAAATTCTTATATCACTGAGGATTACCTGTACATGCAGCAAACCACGTTGCCTATGGTAGAAATGCCATTCAGGAACTGAAGAAGACTTCATGTCATGTAGAAAGTTCAGGGTTTCCACAAAAAAACCATGTATTTAAAAAAAAAAAAAAGAAAACAAAAGTCAGAATATTCTATACTGCTCACTGTCAAGGATAATGTTTTCATTTCTTTTAAATCTGAGTTCCTTTGATACTTTTAACTACTGTAAACAAGTTATGTCTCAGCGCTTTCTTTGCTAAGCTAAAGAAATAGATCTCTTGAAGCTTCTCAGCTGCATTTAGTCTTCTAATTTTTCAGTCCTGTTTTTCTTGTTTTGTATATTTGTGCTTTAATTTGCCAATAGGCATATTTAAGTGTATACACACAACTGCCACTCTAAATTAAAAAATCACTTTCCACATGCTAAAAGCACAAATAAAATTATTTTTATTCTCACTCACTGTAAGTTTTTTTTTTTTTTTT
>NW_009189376.1:23559-57556 GCF_000690835.1 Fulmarus glacialis | reverse complement strand
TAAAGATATTGAACAGGACCTGCCCCAAACAGGCCAGAGGCAGAAGGAATGAGGACCTCACTATTTGTCAATTGATGCTACACTTCACTAGCTTTGCTATTATAAATCTATTTGCATATCGATATTAATTTAAGAAAGCTCCACCAGTCTTTTTTTGATCACTGAAATCTGTGAATATATATAACCTATAAATATGGTCAGGGTTCAAGGATATCAAAAATATCAAATGATGACAGAGAATATTATTTGGAATGGCAATGTTACGCTTGGATTGTCACTGAACTAGAATGGTGTCCTTTGCCAGGACTAAGCTACCGGACCTAAAAACAGCTAGAGACTGTTAGGTAACAACGTAAAAGTCAACCGGTAGCTCAGATGTTTAGACCTCCTCCCTGGATGATTCCTAACTTGCTTTTGGCTATTATCCAGGCCTCCATACATCTAGATTCTTGAGATGTTCATTAACAGAATAAACTTCAGACTCACGTAAAATAAAGATTTCAAAACTTTAAAACTTTCGGGCAGAAGAGCTCACTAGGACAGTGGAGTGTGGGAATAGATGTCTTTGGGGTCACAGAGGTAGAAGCATAACATAACAGCTCACTGGTTAACAATTCTTTAGGTTCTTCAAATCAATAAACCACAGGAAATTAATCAAAAGGAGCAACTGCTCTGCCGTAAGTCCTTGAAGCCTGAAAATTCAGGCTTCGAGTTTCCCTCTATCCTGGTTCTTTGTTACTAACAGTAAAAAGGCTAGGATAGCTGCCTGTGACATGGTAGGGGAAATCAGAAAGGCTGTGAAGGCAGGAGTAAAGAGAGAGATCAGTTATATCTGGACTGGATAAATATTATGATAGGTCCTTATTCAGAACTTAAACCTTCAGACAACATAAATCATTAAATGGAGCAATTCATCAGAGGAGCTTGGAGAACTCCTGACGTGGACCAAGCAGGGCACCAGACCTTCTTCACAACTTCCGTATCAAAGAACCGTTTCAGAATTTTGATCATAATATGTTCAAATTCAACACCCTTGTAGAAGTGAAAAGGCCAAATAAATTTACCATAGCAACAGTGAACGTTTAAAAGAGGACTACATAAAATCAGGGAAATTTGTTAAAAGTGAAGTAAAAGAAATAGCCAAAGGGGGAAATGACCTGTATTAGAATTTCTGAGTAAGTATGTCATCTATCAAAGCCAGTAAGAGGACCTCTGAAAGACTAGCAGAGCTCTACATGAGAATAAAAAACAAAAAAGGCACTCCTAAAAAAAATTGTGTTCAGATGAGGAAAACAGAAAATAGCAAAACCTCTGGCAAGCTAAATGTAAAACTGCAAAAGGCAGGCCAAAAGCATTTGAAGGAAAATGTTGGTAATGGTATAAAACTTTATTGTAAAACTTCTTCCAAACACATCAGAAGCAGGAAGCCTGCTGTTGTAGACTTTGCAGTCTACAATAAATGGCCATGATTTAAAGACAGAAGGATTCAACAAAGATAAGGCTAGAAAAATTACTTGTTTGCTTAGGTAGATATTATGAGAGATTCCTACAGGGGAGCCCTTTATACCACACAAGCCTGTTAGAGTTTTTGGAAAGGTGTGTGGAAAGGCTGAGCTTGGATGATACAAGATTCCTGTATTTTAGAAAATCTGCTTGACAAAATCTTCACTAACGCTTCTTACAGAAATTAAGCTGCCCTGCAATAAGAGGAAAGGCCCTGTACTTAGCTAATAACTGATTTCAGATAGGAAAAAAGGTGTGAATAAATAATCCATCTCCACAGTGGAGGGAGGTTTCTACTAGAATCTCACAGGGATGTGTGCTGGGTCCATTGCTGTTTACATACTCACTATAAATAATAAAAGAGATAATAAGATGACCAAGTTTGCCAGTGGTACCAAATTATGCAGGATAATAAAAAAAACCCACAACTAGAATTGGAAAATCTGGGAGGGATGAGAAGGAAAATTAATGGTAAGCAGAAACTTCTATAAGAGGAAAAACGTGTGGAAAGCTTCAGCTTAAACATAAGATGACTAACTGAGATGACTGAAGGGAGATAGAAGATGGATATGTCAACTTATGAAAGGCGTAGAGAAGATAATGGTGATTGTTATTGTTTTATTGATTAATATTGATAAAAGAATAATTATTCCTTATCTCCCATAATGTAAGAATTGGGTGGCATAAAATGAAATTAGCAGGTAGAAGTTTTAAATGAAACAGATGAAGGCACTTTTCTATATGGTGACTACTTAAACTGTGCAGGTGAAAAGTACGAGTGGGTTAAAATATTTCACAGACAAGACCATCAATAACCATTTAAACCATAAATGACAAAATTACGGGTATGACCGCCAGCTTCAAATCTTTTTAGTGTTCAGACAACTAATACCGAGGAATGAGATTACTTTATACTTTTTTCTGGAGGTGATTTTGTTCACTGTCTTACAGAGGTGAACTGTGTTCTAACAAAAATGGAGGTATTCTTTTTCATATAAATACTGACTTTTTTAAACATTGTGAAGATTTACCATGCAATTGTTTATTTAAAACAGGGCTTCTAAACCTGAAGGCTGACAACTCAGTTTCATGTGACATCAGAGAGCCCTGAACCCTGAACCCTGAACCAGCAATATTGCTGTGCGGCAATGTGTGGCTGCATACAAAAGTGTGAGAAATACTGTGCTTAAGGAATCTAAAACCATGGCAAAATTATTAAGAAATAATTAATACAATCCTGTCAGTGAACAAGTAACTAACTGTGTTTATTTTACACTACCAATAATAATTACATAATAATTATTCAAAAAGCTGATTGTTCTAAATTTTGAATTCAGTATTTTGGAACAGAAAGATTTTAGTCCTTCTTTCATTTAGGGTCCCAAAAACATTATTAATACAATGTGCTGTTTCTGATTCCTCCATAATTTTTTGTCACGCGCAGGAAACTTTTGCCATTTATGAAAAACAGAGTATGGACACCAAAAGTGGGAGTAAACTGAAAATTATAGTCTACTTCCAGATTGAAAACTGCCAAAATAAAATCTAAAGGACATTCGTCCAGCTAACGATCACTGAAATAACACAAAATAAGGCATAGGTATAGGAGGTTCAAAGAACGAAAGTTAAAAGAGGATTTTCACCCGTAGGCAGTGGTGAGCATGGTTGAGCATACCTAGGCCTGGAAGGAAGCCTAAAAGGTGCTGGTTGGATAGAAATTATCGTAGTTAAGAGCTGTGACTTCAAACTTTTGTGATTTGTGGAGCTGCACTAGGATTTGACGCAACGGGCCTCAAAGTGGCACCTCGGAGCTGTTGGTGGTTTCTGTAAGAAATACCCACGCAGGAGAGTGCTCCGCCGGACAGAAAGCTGTTGTTTTCCCCGGCGCTGCCCTTCCTAGCAGAACTCGTGATGATCTCTCAGCGCAAGGCCTGGACGCAGCAGTGTCATTCCCAAGGAGCTGACACCAGTTTTGCTTTATCGATTACCTGGCAGCTTTGCTGCAGCAGCAATATGGGCAGTATACACTCCTGCCACGGCGCTGACCATGTAACTTTTATGATATGATTAGCAGCCTGAAACCATGGATCTATTTCTAAACCTGAATGTTTTGGTTGGCAAGGCAGTACCTGATGGTACAACTAGCCTCTTAAGATTTAATTTTGTTCTTAAAAATTGTGATTTCAAAAAAATGTCCTCTGTGCAATATCTTTTCCTAAAATTTTGTGCTATATATGTAATCACTCTGAAATATGTTCCTCTTTTCCACAGTTTTCTTTTGCTCTGTCACACTATTATTTCCGTGTGTTATCATAACACATATATTGTCTTCTTCAGGAAGCCCAACCTAGCTTGGCACTAGTAATAAAAAGTTCGGTGCAGGATAGTTGACCATGGGCTTATCTCAGTACAGGACAGGCTTTTCTGCCCATCTGGAGTCCCACTCCATTGCAGCTAGATGAGCAGGCTTCGGGTTTTGTAATGCCCTGGTTCATCCACACCTTCCCTCAGTATGTCCTAGCATATTCCTAGCATATTCCTAGCATTCCCCATGTTCCTCGAGGGCACATAGGCTCTTTGCCCAAAGACTAATATAAGTCTTAGCAAATGTTCTGAATTCCAGTGTTACTCAATAAATTGCGTTCAAATAGCTTTATTCAGTCTTTCCATATAAGCTTGACCAAATTTCCTAATCTCTAGTTCCAGCCATTCAGCTAGAAATAAAATGAAGATAGAACAGCGTTTGTTCTCCTAGCATCCTTTCTCTCAGCCTGTGTCACAACTGGTTACAGTGCAGCTCTTCCAAACAAGAGTTGTCTCTCACCGTGTCTTTGCACTTTGCCTGGTAGAATGGAGCCTATGCCTGTGCTGCAATGCAAATGAATAATAATTTATGATGATGTTGGAAGGGTGTTGACAGAAACAGAGCTAACGGCACTAGCGGGGAATAACTGCATTTATAGTAAAAATAACTATTGTCAGTCAAAAAAAGCAAACAATTTCTAGTGTTTAATCTTTAGTAGCCGGAACTCCCAGTAGAAAGAATATGATTTTTAGTGGCAATTTTGCTAGTATAAGGACTGCAGAATTTTTCTACTGACTTCAGCAGACTTTGGAACCAGCTTTAGAGAAAAAAAAATCCACAGAACAAGTGAAATAAATATTGTTGGCATTTTAAAATAAAATGGGAGTGCATTTTATAGGTGGCTAGCAGCTTGTAATTACCCTCAGTAAAACTAATGCTTTCCCTGTGCTTATTAAAATGTTTCATGTATCAGCAAGCCGTGAAAAGGACTCACTACCAATGTCTTAACTTGCACTAAAACTGAGAAATGTCCACTTGAGTCATAGTTCCCAGTGCCAGTCCTGTTTCTCTGTCTGCTATTGGAATTCAAAGGCTCCGAGGGAATTAAAACTAACACATTAGTTCCTAATTAAATCCAAAAGGGATGTGAAATGTAACCAAATAACTTTATAGTATTTCTTGGGAATATGGTCTCAGGAGGATAAGGAAGGAGTAGTGGCTTTCAATTAATGATTTCCCTCTTGTAACACACAGAAAATGTCTGCAATGTTCTTTTGACCCCTTTTAATTTCTTCAAGGGGAACATTTGACTCTTCAAGCTTCCTCCTGCAAATATATTTTTAAAAGTTGCTGCAGGTTTGTAATAATTTAGTAGGATAAAGAAGTACAGTCATTACTACTGCAGTCCTTTCTTCTTCAATTAGTATTTCTAATCACATTAGACATGTTTTCAGTATCCAGAGAGGATGCCTGATCCCTACAGCTATCGTGAACCATTAACTTTAATTAAAATTTACAAGTCTAATGTTGTTACATCTGCTAAAAGCATTAACTGCCATGTTAATTACCAAAATGTTAATGTTGCGTTAAAATATGAATGTTCCCTTTTGACAGTTCATCTGTGGTTTAATTATTTATTTTTATTAGAATATCTCCTAAAAAAAGAAAAAGGCATAAAAACATAAATGCTGACTGAAATAATGAGACATAATGGGAAAACTTCATCTAAATAGAAGACTTAATACTTTAGGATACCGATAGCAGAAACTCATTTGTATTCTTTGCTGCGTCTAAAATAAATACATGGTGCTTGTGTCATGTCTAAGATGTTATTTATAATTGCAGCACATTCTTTTGCTATTATTGTAGGGATATCTAATCTGCGGGACACAGTTCTTAAATCCCTGTAGCTGAGCATTGTCATTGTTTTGACCCTACAACAGAAACTTCCCCCAAAACAGGATTTTAGGACTTCACATCAAAAACTTCTATTGAATTTCTGAAGGTTTCTCCATATAACTCATTTCAAAATAGATTTACAAAAGGAGATGTCTAGAAGTCAGTCCTGAAGTTACTGTACTCCCTATCCATCCCAAGAGTACAGGAGCAAAGTGTCAGACTTTTTAAATCACTACAATTAACAACAGGTATAGCAAAGTATTTGCAGTAATTCATCTAAAGAAAACAGACATCTCTAGTTAAAGTAAAACTGTCACTTACTATATTTCATGGTAAGATAGTCCTCTATCATATTATTCTTAAATGCATTGTCATCAAAATGAATAATTGAGAAAGTTCTGACAAATCGATGTTAAATATAGTTGTTACATGTTTCTCTCACATTGAATAATTATTTTAATGGCTGAAGTTAACCAATTAGTCTGCCAACTAATTTCTTAATGTGATTGTAAATAGGTACTGTTAGATTTCATGCCATAATCTATTTTTTTAAATTACATGAGGAAACCTTAGTTTTGCCTGTAGATCTATGTTATAAGTCAGATGCACATTCCTCACTCTGTACTCTGTTGAATGTTGGAAGTAAGCAGCTGTTTAGTGACAAGTGCATAATTGTTTTTGTAGGGTGGGGGAAAATCTATTTTTAGAGATCAGATGTCCAGTTCACAAATTTAGACAATTTATTAGAATAATAACATTTTAAAAAACTACAAGTCACAGTGGTCAGAATACAACATTTCAAATTACTGTTCCAAGCTTATTTTAGCATTTTTTAAAGAAACTAGATCTATAAGTTCCTTCTCATAATCTGAAAATGACAGATTCGCACAGACCGCTGCAAGTTGTCAGTGGACTGTCAGCTAGCAGGACAGCATGTATAGCGTAACACCTCTTGCTTCACCAGAGCCTGCCCTTTTCTCATGTCCGGATATTCTCTCAGCTGTATGGTATGGTGGAATTAGGTAGCTCCACTCATATAGTGTAGTATATTTAGAGCTCTTCTTCTTAGAGGTAGGCATTGTACCATTCTAATTGGATTCTCCTAGCAGAAAAGTTGCATTCAGTTGTCTTTTCAAGTTAACATTGTAGGAAAATGCTGCAATAAAGCATCATTTCTCTTCCACAGAGTTTAGAGGACTCGTCTCCGTATGCAGAGCCTTTAATAAAGGACCATCGAATGAACTGGTCTGAAGCAGAGGAAAGCTCTGCAGTCTCTCAGACCTTCAGAACCACAGCTGGTCTGAGAGTTCATGGAATTTATCCCCCTCCCCAAAAAAAAACCGAAACCACATTCAAGCTCAGACAGTGTAAAACCCAAGCTACGGCTGGTTACGTTCTTGTAGATTTGAGCATTCACATTCAATAGGACTATCAATAAGACTTACTCTGGTGCTCTGAGACCAAGGCTTTTTACAATACTACTTCAAATAGAAAATCTATCCATTTAAAAATAATAGTTGTTATTATTTCGAAGAATGTAGCAAGTTGCTAAAAAAATGTTTTCTAATAGTCTGCCAGAAGGCAGCCTATCTCCTGGGCTTTGTTTGCTTGTATAGATTTCATTGCCTGCAGCAATACTCCTTAAAATCAAGTTTACAGAAACTTTTGTCTCTCTTGGGGAGATGAATGCCTTCCAAAGCTCATTATTTGTTTGGGAATATTCAAGCACTCTAGAAAAGACAAGGAAATATTTCAAATGATTCATTTGCAGTTAATCTGATACTAACTTTCGTGTTAGAGCTCTAACTTACATAACTCCTTGCAAAGTTCTGTATTACCTCCAGTCTTGGAGCATGGAATTCACCCCTCTCTTTTGGAGTCTTCCAGTTCTATGGGGAAACTACTTAACTCCTTTTTTCCTGAGGAAAAATAGAAACACGTTTTTTATTTGGTTGCTTGTGGCTGCTTGCTTGACTGTCATTATAAAGCAGAGTGTGAAGGAGAGCGCTGTAGAGCCACTGAGACACACAAACAAGCAAGAAGCTTCCCTTTTCATTTCTGCAGTTATCATAACTCCTTTTGTTTTGTGAAATGTAAATTAACCCCACAGTACCATGCTCACAGAGTAGCTCCAGCAAAAATGTTGCCTTTTCTCAGTCATTCTGATTAAGGGAATGCAGGATCTTATTCAAGGATGTAGCATTAAGGAAACAACGGAGCGCCTGTATTCAACAGGTTTGGATTCGTCACAGAATTACGCTAAAAAACCCCAAAATAATTTGTGTTTAACAGCAATGCCTGCCTTAAAATTTGCATATCTTCCTTTTCTGCCTACTTTTAAATCTTTTTTTCATAATGCATATACTATTAAATGGGAACTTTAAAAGATTTCCCTCATTCCCTTCACCAAACTTTTGGGTGGAGGATGCTTGTCTGAATACACTGTGGTAGCTGGCAATCAGCCTAGCACACCGACCACTGAAAAACTGCATTATTGAACTGTAAAACAGCGGAGTCTTATTATTAATAGTTAATTAAAAGGCCAGTGTAAGGGCATTATTTTATGAGCTCTTTCAAGATATGTTCACAACAGTTTTTATCAGACAAAACATCAAAAGGCAAGCTGCACAGTTTTGCTGTGCACAACTTCTTGATAAGTCACAGACTCAGCTTCAACAGTAAACCTTTTTTTGACCTTTCTTGTGAATATACATACATTCTTGAATGAACATAGTGAAAAGCACTGCACTCTCAGAATTACAGTGGAGTTCTGAACATCTCTCTGTTGCAGAATCACTGTTGTAAATCTAGATTTATTTTAAAGAGAACAATATTGATCACACATACCTGATTTTGTCCACAGAGGACCTCCAATGTATGGGTACATAAGACCACACCTAGCATCAAGGGTCTGATTTATATGGGACGACACTATTCACATGTTTAACTTGGGCACATGATTTATGTACATTCCAGAACAATACAGGTTTCTGGTTCATTAGATGTATGCATCTGTGTGTGTATATATGTATGTATATTTGTGTGTCTATACACGTGTATATATCTGTATATATATATAAAATATTATATGTATAATTGTAATTAGCATATCAGAAATAAATACAGTAGAAGTGTTTTATCAGGTCGAGGAATACTGAAAACAAAACTTCACATTTCAAAAGTGAAATCTTGGTTCATTAAAGGTAATGGAAATTTTCATTTATTTCTCTATGACCAGGATTTCCCTTCAAAGACTTACTTTCCACCTAACATCATGCTTTCTGTTCTAATTACTTACTCTTCTGCAATTACCCGAAATGATATTCTAGCAGTGGAACAACACTGTTTATTTGACATTTAGCAGACATCTTCTATCAGTCAATTTTCAGATCTGAAGCTTATGCAATTCTATTGTAATTCTGGACTCTTGAAAAAACATAGCATCAACTGCATAAGGCAGTGCTGTATTGTTTAGAAAACAAATCTTTTAGACTTTTAAGCAAATCTTTGTTCTCCATTTCACATCTTAAACACTGAAATCTTTATAATATCTCCTCATCTGCTGTAAACTTTAGAGCCTCTCAAGGCTAATATGTGGGAGTAATTTCACCTTTTTTGTGTAGTCTCACTGAGGAACAGTATTAATCACTCTTCTGTAAGTATCTTATACCCAGTGTACTCAAAAATACTCTTGATTAGCTCAAGGCTTCTTATGAGCTACTTCATTCTCAGAATCTGTAAATTTGGAGGTATTTTAAGATTAATGCCTTATATTATTTTAGAGTGCACATTTATATTATTTTTGTAACTTCCTATATAGCTGAATAGCCATATTAATGGCTACATACCATTACATACTATATACTTAGTTTTCAGAGTTCACAGAGCAGATGCTCATACAAGGCCTTCTGTTAAGCACTGATATATTAGGATTACTACAAGATCTGAAAGCAACCCAATGCCCTGTTTTAAAACTGAACATTGTACTATATATTTTGCTGCGTATTGAAATACCTGCAGCAAGGTAACAACGTAACCAAGAGTCTTATGAAAACAGTGGACAGGTACACGTAATTCATAGATACAGTTCATAAGCAATTTTGGTAATCTGATACAGTGGAATTTAATGATTGCATCGAAACTGAGTGCTATTTTACTATCTGCAAGCTGAACCTGCAAGTTATCATTATTTACTAATGATAGGTTTAATGTAGCATAATGCTGCTACATCTGCAGTGTTATTAGAGAAACCTACACATACAAACTTATTAAAAATCAAATACTTATTTTTAGAACATGCATGCAAAAATATGAACATATATACTGTTATTAAATATTCTAATTAAAAGTCTAGAAATGTACCATTCTTTGTTCTATAAACTTCACCCCTGTGGATGGACAAACATATTCAAGACCCATCCCTAGTGCCTTATGTTTGTTTTATCTAACCAATCTCTCCCATCTCTCTGATTTGTTCTTTTAATCCTGCCTTATGCAATGGAAAACGGGACTCTCTGGTGGGGTTTCCTTTGTGAGTGAAAAATGGAACATATAGTTTTGTTCCAGATACTTCCACAAACTATTGCTTCATCTGGCATGACACTACAGCTGAAATTGAATTTGGCGGATTCCTGGACTGCTCTCCCTAAAAAAAAATAAGAAAATATGTATGAATGGAGGCTCTGCTCCAGAATATCCAATTCACATTACATCAGAGCAAACCAACAATGATTTTCGTACTCCTGTTGCCGCTCACTTGCCGCTTTTTTCCTAGTAAAAAGTCATTTCAGTTACACACAAGCTGCCGAATGAAATCTACACAGCTATACTGACTATCCCCTGCTGTTCACTAATGTTCAAAGGATGTTGTTCTTTAACTCCTTATTCCATCTGATTTCCTAAAGGCTGACAACTAAATATTCCAAAAAAGTTAGGTCGCCAGAGATAATTATGGTAGCCTATTAAATTACTAAAATATAACTTTAAATGTATGGACCAATCCTTAATTAAACAAACATCAAAGAACACAATTCCAAAGAAATTAAACAAGGTACATTAATTTGCCCAGAATAGACTTTCCTATTGTCAATATTTCACACAACTGAGAACAAGTAGTCATAAATTCAGAAAAAAAAAATTGCACTTGTTCAATTGTTTTTTCTTAAGAAAACATGACTTGGAATTAGCATTATTGTTGTTTTAATCTTTTCCATACCTGTTCATTTCCATATCATTCATTTCTAACTGTGGCCAGACTGCATTATGAAAATCTGCCTACCTCCTCATTCCTACTGAAAACAGGCAGTGTGTAGGGAAACATATAGGTAGGATTTTTTGATTAACCAATAAACTAAACAGAAGACACCCAGTTTCCCAGTACTACATTTTGCGGAAGTTAAGGTATGCAGGTAATTCAATAGCAGCATTAAAAGTGTGGAGGAACTATCCTCATGTTCAGTTTTTAGGTCTTCTGCAAGAATAGAATGAAAGAAGGACATGATTTTGGACTGAAAATCTGATAATCCTAAGTAGGTCCTGATTGTCAGTGAAAAGGACAGTGTACAGAGCCTTTAATAAAATAACACAGTTTTATAGAAGTGTGGGATACGGAAAATATTGTTTGTTCCCTCTAGTGCTCTTCTAGGATTCCTTTTCATGCAAACTTCTGTTTGCTGCTTATATTCCTCACAAGAACATATGTTATAAATTTTTGTTCCGTTGAAATTTTACACATGCTTAATAAAAAGGAGATAAACCTCAGTAATGTTGAATGGAAGATGATAAACGTCAGGAATAACAAAGTCTTCTAGTATGAGCTGGAACTTTGTTCTTGGAAAAAACTGAGGAGGAGAAGGACATCCGTTGCTTCTTGACTGTAGAATGACAATGACCCAACAAAATGTGATGTAATGCAAAGACATTTAAGGCAATGGTAGAATGCATTGGGAGCTGTATATTCAGAGATTGTAACAATAGCATTTTACAAAACTACTACAATCTCAGGTGGAATATTTCAAGCAATTTCTTGTCATCCGTTTTCAAGGAAGATTCATTCACATTGAACCAGATTAAGAGAGAAGCTACTAACATTATTAGATGAGTGTTATTTTATCAGAGAACCATAATTTTTGTGTCAGTTAAAAAAAAAAAGAGATGGGGAAATGGGGAAAGATTCCCCCAGTTTAGTTTAGCAGGCCAGCAACAGAACTGGAATGAAAAATGGTCTATTTGAACCCTGTACCAGTCACCTAAGAGTCAATAAAAACGGCCCTTCATAGTTGTAGGCTTTCCTCGCAACGTATGGCAGAATTCATAGACGTTCACAGGAAATTCACTGAATTGAGAAGATGATACTAAAGACAAAAAAATATTGAGAGGGTCTATGGTCAGAAGTAGTTATTAAATCAGCTACCTTAACCTATATAACAAAGCAAAACAGAACAAGTTTCTTCCTTCTGGACTGCTGCCTCCAAACTCCCACTCCAATCCTCTTGAAGCCTTGCCACTGCCTTAATAAATTCCAGAGTCCCCTGGGAGCAAGGTTTGGAAACACTTCAGCAGATGAACCACTTTCTGAAAACTGAAACCTTTGTTTCAAAAACACATTCAATACAAGCTGACTCACAGAAGGCCTGAAGCTAAAGCCTCGTTCTCTCTTTTCTGGACTCAGTCCAAGCAGAGGAAACTTGGAGAGAGAAAAAGATTGTTTTAGTGATCAGGATGCAAATAAACAAAATGCGTATGAAACATTGGTATGCATCTGCACAGATACGAGAAAAAAAATAGCATTCATTCAAAGCTTCTTCTACTTTCTGACAGGTAATAATGATTGTTAATGGGACTGACATTTCCACTGTACAATCAAAACATATTCTTCAAAACCTATTGCATAATTAACATTACTTACACACAATTCACATCAAATAACATCAAATTAGAAAGACTTATGGGGCTAGTGAATAGCATCCTGAAAAGCATCTTGTCCAGGTGTTAAAAGTGAGCCCTGATAATGTACCCAAGGCCATGCTGGGTTGCTTCTCTCAGCCACGGAAGTCCTCATTATATTCTGCTGTTGCTGATAGTAAAATGTTGCACACACAAATACAGGACTTTCAGGAACTCATTTCCTTCCTGTGCGTTTTCCCATCAAGAATAGTAATTGATTAGCCATACAGAAGGCGGGTTGCTACATCTGGTAATCCACATGAAATAGCAGGAGAGACAGCAGGAGAGGCAGGAGCAAGGTTCATGTCTTTACCCACCTGATCAGTGGAATGGTGGTGTCTGAGTAGCCTAAGATTAGGCAAGACAATGAAGGAGTTTAAATACTTAATTTCATTATATCCTCACCAAATCAGATACTTGATGCAAACTCTATTTGTCTTCTAGATAAGCTCCTCACCCATTTTCTAGAACAAAGACTAATCTATGCACACATCTATGCACAGATGTTTTCAGAAGCACTGCACCTACTGCATGTAAACGTTTCAGCTCTGTCCTGATTGTAAGCCAGAGGAAAGACTGATGCAGAGTTAACCATGTGGCCTCTTTGTTGAACTAGAGACATGATGGCCTGCAACAGCTTTGCTGAACTAGAAACATGAAGGCCTACAACAGCTTCCCAACGAAACAATACGGCAAAAAGCCTAATTACTTTTAAGGTGGAGCTCAATCATTACATGAACATCATTATATGCTGTAGTGCCTGAACGATGACCTAGGAGGTGCCTTCCAAACCTAGAGTTTGTACGGTTGGGAGGAACCTTGGAGACAATAACCCAATCATTTGTTGTTCTTTGCAAACTCTGTGAAGGAACTTGACATATCTTTTGGGTTTGTGGTGGAAGAAGGAGGGGGAAGGGAGGTTGCTATCAAATAGTTGTTAGAAACATGCTAAATAAAAGGTCTAGGTAAAAAAAAGAACCTCCTTCTACAGACTTTGATGTTTCCAAACATTGATTGTGAATTGAACAAGAAAAAAATAAAGCAAGCTGAAAATGTACTGTCAGGACTTTTATAACACCAGGCTTTTTTATGATTTTTTAATGCTCTGATGACAGATATATGAAAATGAGTGCAAAATGCACAGAAGAAAGAAAATAAAACCTCACTGTAGAATTTGCATAGACAAAGAAGAAAGCATAATTTCCTAGCACTGACGACAGCATAAGCACAGAGTAACTTTCAGGAGAATTATTTTTGCAAAACACCAGAATGTTTCACATGCTTCAGTTTCTAATATGTCATTGTTAAAGAGTATTTTTTTTTTTTCAGGCATGTAAGAGAGTTAAGAAATGTGAAGCAAATTGTAACAATGGCAGTAAGGTTTTTATAAAAATAAACTAACTTGTTTATATTATTCCTCTAGATCAAGCCAACAGATAAAATAGCCTACAGATTTCCAGCACAGTACATGAGCATGCACAAAATATGCTAATTAAACCTTGCATGAAAGTTTATACAAAAGTGTAATTATATCTGACATTTCAGTTTATCACTTTTTGAGGATTTATGCAGGAGATAGGTGGTACACAAGTCATATCTTCTTACTGAATCTGAGCAGGACTAAATTTCACTCCATTTAGTCTTTGTTTCCTCTTCTCATTTTGCGTACTAAACATTAAATAGCTCAAGGTAAATTTTAGGAAAATTGCATACTTATGTTTTCTTAGAGCTGAGGGCTTGTCTACAGGATGTTATTCCAGACTACCTAGAGTGGATTATTCCATGCATGGATCACTCAAGTATAGAGACGCATTATTCTGTGTTAGGAAACGATTTAGGATTTTGCTTATTTAAAACGTTGCATTTATATCACATAGAAAGGGATCTGAACACGTTTTTATTTGGACATCTACAATTCAACTGCAATTGAATACTGAAATTAATGTCACTGTTGAAAATAATCATACTATTGCACTGATCTTCCCATACATTAAATGGTTCTAAATTGTAAACTGAATGTTATCTTGCTAGCAGTTAATCCAACACACTGTTTCTGGCTATCATTTATCCATACAGTGTTTACTATAGTAAAAACAAAAATACAGTATTCAAAGAAATAAGAGTTAAACTTCTATGGAAGCAATTTGATTTCATTGAGTGAAATTGGAGAGTGGCTTAAATTAGCAAGGTACCACACCACAACTCTAGTTCCTAAAAGCAGTCAGCAATGATTGTCAATCCAGCTAATGAGTTTTCATTTGGGGTAAATTAATTTTTGCCTCCAAATAATGTATTCTATATCAGAGTACTTCTCTGCCATGTTCCTCAGATGCGATGTTTATATGGCTCCAATATCCCACTATGTTTTACTTCTTTTATTGAGTTGTACCGCATCCTAGATGCTTTGGGCACTCACATGCATACAAATATAAAATTACATTCCACGGTCTAGAGCAGCAAATTTGCAGTTCTACAGGGGACTAAAGATACTTTAACCAGTCAAGGCGTGTTTTTTTTAAGAAATTAAAAGTATTTAAGTTAGTGCAAAAGTTCAGCTGAAAGCATGCAAAGATTAGGAGTTAATGAGACTACATCAAGAAAATGTTATTTTAGGGAGTGTTAAAAAGAGACCCAGGATCAGATTTCCGCAGTTTAGCCACTATTGTGTCAGCTGAGCTACAGTACTTGTCCACAAGCATCCTCTTAGCCTATAGGAAATAGGTAATTCAAGTATCATCTCTCCCAAAGAAATAGAGAAAACTAAAGTCAAATTACTTTGCTAAGAGCAGGCACGGATGCTTTCAGGGCCAACACATAGCAATGTTTTAAGTCAGAGTAGCCTTACAGAATGTCCCAGCCCAAACTCTGCAGAAACATGCATGGTTAATGGACTAGCTTGCAAGGTTTCTGAAGAGTTCAGATACCCTCTTGTCCCAAGACGAAATATCCCATGCATCTGACCTCAAGCTGCCACTGCAGAAGTCTGCAAGTAGGTCATAAGTGTATTGCTAAACTCCATCTCCTGGAAGGTTGGAGGGAGAAGCAGGAATAGCCAGAGTACATCATGAGTGTATTGCTCAAACGTTTCTAAAATTAGCAGTAATTCTATATCTAAATGATAGGAAAGAAATTAGCAATAAGGCAGAAACTGAGGGCGATTGAGAGAAAGGCTCATGCTACCAAAAAGAGGAACAAATGAAACCAAATTTCTTAATATCGGTTCCTGAGTTTTAAACTTTCAAGGAAAAAAATCCTGAAATCTGTAGCCCAAGTTTACCTTCCTCAAAACCATCGTTTGGCATGTTATATTTAAAAGACCTTTTAAAACTTTGAGTAGTTTGGATTTTTGCTTCCTGTAAAATCCACTCTTGCATCCAGTCTACCTGAAAAACCGTGGTGTACTAGCTCTACCATAACCTTCGGATCAGGACCGGCTATTGCCAAAGTGGTTGAAGAGGCTAAAATGTAGTCTAGCCCAGACTGAAGCTAGCACAGTGACACCAAAGGTTAATTTGGCCCATTTTTTTGCAGTTTCATTTGTGTTCTCTTGTATTTGCACTTTTAACATGAAAATAACTTCAAGGGAAAAATCTCCTATAATGTATTTGTTGGTTGCCAAGACCATAATTCTGAGAATTCCGTAATGAAAAGGAAAAGGATATCAATTCCAGAAGCAGTTTCTTATGGTAACTTTTACAGGTTTCAGCTTGGAAGGACTTTGGATCCATCTTTAGATTACGTGCTGTATCTTTTTCTTCCATGGCAATTGTCCTGCTCTGGGATGCCTGGGTGGATGGTCCGATAGAAGTTTGTAACAGATCTCACTGCCCATGAGAGTCCCCCTGCAGTAAAGGTTAGTCCTGTCCCCCAGATCCCTACAAGTCTTTGTGATCAGCGGCACTGTCCACACTCTTCACCACAAGTCAGGTAAACAGTCACCTTTCTCTTCTCCTATTCGCTTCTTCGGGAAGGGAACATTATACCACCCTGGGTCCAAATCAAACCTTCCTTCCAGGAATCATTTTTCAAAGCAGAGGCAACTCCCCACAGATTCCCAGGAGTAAGAATACAGGCAGGCTGGAATATAGCGCAGAGATACTCAAGCAAGGTTTAGGCAAGCTAGATCAGCATTGGAATCAGCAAAGTATTTAATGCAGGCTAATTCACATGGTTTCTCAAAGGGCGCTGGAAAGATTTAGGAGTTAATTATGTGTCGGCGCAGCACGCCCAGGGCACTGCGCTGTGACAGGAGACAGAAGGACCCGTTCTCTGCTCTGGAGCTGATCTGCTTCAAAACCATGAACTGCTGCGCCTGCCTCTCCTCCCCTTGTGAATCTGTCGTGTTCATTAAGAGTGTAAGTTTTTTTGGGGCAGGGAATGTTTTTCCTCACAGGTGAAATCCTTGATGTGTTGCAGTCAACAGTAAAACTCCAAGCTCTAAGCATTCCAAGTTTTAATTCTATGCATTCATAAACTGTTTAGCACAGTGAAGGCCCTACTTCAGTTTCCAGGTGCTATAATGCAAACGAATTATAGCTATAAAGTATCTTTTAAATTATGATTTTTAAAGCAAAGCAAGAGAATCTTTTGTAACTAGGAGGGTATATTTATTTATCCAAATATTTGATTAAATCCCAAGCCTTCCATAGAGAGGAAAGTAATTTTTTAATCATAAAAGAAATACAGGAAAAATAGGCATAACATTTTTTCCCTATCCCCTGACTAGGCACACTTCAGATAGATCAACATCATATATTGGAACCCAGAAATGTGAGGCGTTTGGAAGAGGGAGGAGAGAGAAAAGGGGGAAAGGTTAGGAAAAAGGAAAAAAAAAAAAGCAGACCACAAGTTTGGAAGACATTTGAATAGTTTGGAATTGCTTTGAATACACCACTGAGCTGTTGAGGTATGACAAATTTGGGCTTTGTTTTAAACAGGCATAGTCTGCTGTTACTGAGAATGCTTTTCATATTTCAACTTAAAGATATCCTTTAGGGTGACATATTGCAGACACACTTTCAGCTTTGTTTTCAATTATTCTTTGTTGTTGGAGTTGCAATGTAAATATGCACCATATTTTCCTCTGCATCTTCCTCATTATATTCATTTTAAAGTCTTCTCTATGAAGTACCTTCTTCCCAGCACCATAGCATATGGGAATATATGTCAGTAGCCTGCTTCTACTCTGAGTTTGACAACAAAAATGTTCTTAGTAGTTTAACTATACAAGGGCAGAAATTGTGAAGGTAGGCAATAACATATGAAACTCATTTGCAAACATTGAAGATGACTTCCTGAATGGGCCACAGCAAAGTGTGAAAAAAGCAAACGATTGGCAGGGGGAGGGAGGGGGATAACTCCCATGTAGATAAAAGCAAAGAGAAAAAATGCACATTTGTTGATACAAAGAAGAATTTCCTACTTTTATTCCATTCTTCCTTTACCATGGCTCTGGTTCCTTCCATGCAAGTCTCTCCTTTTCCCCCTTTACTTAACGTGAAAATTAAGAAACTCAGGATTCCTTTAACAACCTATTGCTCCATTTCACTCGGCAGCCACTGCTGTCCATTTCAACAGGTTCAGTACCATGATACATGCTTCCAGGAGAGTCTTGCTTTCCTTATTTTTCATGAATTCACTCTTAATTCACCCAGTCAGCGCCAACCTGTGCCATCCTATTTGAAATCCAAGGATGAATTCATGATTACTACGTAAGCAGGTTGGTGGCTATCAGAAGCAAAACAGAAGAGTGCTCCCTAAGAAAAGAAACCTACATTATGTTGTTACGACATGTTTTCTAAATCATGTTTTTTAACCTGCAATATTCTTAGATATCTATTATGTTACCATAGCAACTACAAGTACTTGCTGTGGACCACTGTGCAAGGGACTGTACAAAACAGAAAAGGTCCTCGCTGTAAATTCAAAAAAATTCTAAGAGGGGGATACAGATGCTTGGAAGAAAAAGTACAGGTTGATCCACAAGATAGCATGTGATATCACCGTATCACCAGACTCATAACTGGCAAATTTATTGCAGATATCACAGTAAAGGAGAGGTTTGAGGAAGGATGGAGCCTAAGGACACAAAAATGATTGTTTGAATATGCTAGCTGGTGTCCGAACATGCATGTAGGGTTGTCAGAAGGCAGGATTTGGCACTTTTAGTAATGAATAGGATTGATAGGATTCAACACTTCCCTAAAATTTTGTGTTATTCTTGTTAAAATTTGTCATCAGTTGTGGCTTTTTTCAATTTCATACTTCAACAATTTTACAAAACTTTGTATCACTATGACCAAAAACAATACTAAAGAGTTATTCTACCATACACCTTATAATTTGTGCATTAGACATTACATCGACTTTAGGTGTTGAAATTAGGTGTGTTATTTTTGTACTAGAGCACTTGTCATTGCTTTCCTGAATTTAAATTTGACTATAAAAAATCTGTCATTAAATTTTTAAACATGCTTAGATTATTAAATTTCAAAACAAAGCAAGAAGCGAATTAAGTGCTAGAAAAAAAAACACATTAACTCAATCTGTCAGAATCAGGGTTGTCAAATGCATCACTCTAGGCAGCACTGGTTTTGCTATTTTCCTGTTTGCCTTTAATACCGTCATTGAATAATGTTCAACTACATTTTTTGCTTTGTTTTTCTAAGAGAGCCAAACTTATCATTTATCTTGAATTTATGGGCAGAAATCAAACAAATCTCATTGTTCAGGCTTGGTATAGGCAGAGGGGGGTGCTCTGCATCCCACTACTAAATTCAGCAAATGACAAAGCATCACTTTTCTGATGCTGAAATACAATTCAGATACTTCTTTCTGTATTTTCTGGCCCAATTCTACTACTACATAGAGAGTAACCACACTTTCAATTTTCTGAAGGTTGTATTACAATAATCACTTTACCAATTTGTAAGACTCAATGCTATTTTTAGTATCTGAGTACTTGAAGGTAAATGAGATTTGCACCGGAGAACAGATCTGTTTTCAAACAAATTTCTTGAGATGTTCTTATGTCTGATCAAGCTTAATGTTTTAATTTTTTTCTGAAGATTAGGGAAGCTAATCACCTACTGCTAGTGGGTAATTCATTTTTATTTATAAAATCATTGGTTACACCCAGAATGTGGTGGGATTTTTTTTTGTTGTTGGGTTGAGTGGGGTTTCTTTCCAAATATGCACATTTCAAGAATTGAAAGCACAAAGTTTTATCTAGATTTTGATTGTTGTCATATTTAAGCAACTGTTCAGATGTGCCGGTCAGTCTTTCTGAGGAAAACTGGCCACATTCTCCCACAGTTGTCATGTATTTAATCACACTGACTCCAGCTAGAAAAACCATCAAGTTGGAACCACTCTTTTAAGAGATGTGAACATCCTTTGTAGCAATGCCATTTGCAACATCAGAATAAGTCTGGTTTTGTTTTCAAATGTGAATATTAATATTTCAAAAGGATCAAGAAAGGCAGAGTAGTTTTTTGTGGAAAATCAGCCCATTCATGAGTGCAGTGAGGAATACACAGACTGAGTTGCAAAGTAAATCAGATAGGATTTAGGTCCTTCAACAGCTTCCACATACCTTCCACCAAATTACTGTCGATAGATACAGTTTTCATGAACTGCCTTATGTTCTTCCAAAATACTATCTAACAAAAAGGCATAAATAGAAGTCAAAAGGCATAAATGAAGAATTACAGTCCAGGAAAGTTTCTATATTCACTAATTTCATTTTTAAAGTGGCAATTGCTGCTAAAAGTCTTCCCAATACTGGTCCTTTCAAATACTCATCCTCCCAATCAATGTATACAGAAAACAGACAATTCTGTAAGCTGTTCATTCTTCCAGCAATTAAGGAAGGTTTTTTTTCCTTAATAAGAAAAAGGATGTATTTAAGAAATTGAATAGATAACTTGACACAGGAATAAGATAAAATGTAATTCTCTCAAACCAGAGGATACACTGAATCATTTAAGAACTCTGCAGCAAAATTTGCTTCTTGGCAAACTGTTTAAGCATATTTCTAGGACAGTGACTTGTCTTTTTTCTTTCCTCTGGCACTTCAAGATACAGCTGGTAGATTTCTAGCATTTTTAAGTGTCTGGTTGTTGTGCTCCTTCATGGTCACAATATACACACACTGAGAAGTGTGAACTACTTGCTTGTACTATTTTTTTTCTATTTCTTAAATTCAGTTTTTCACTGCAAGGTATTCTAATAATCTGTTCTCACGCCTGTTTTTTCATTGTCTCATCTATTCTACACATTATTCTACATGAACAAAATGAGAATGAAAAACATTTAGCAGCACATTGAGCAGACATAAACAAGAAAGAACTGAAAGATAGACACAATTAAATAATTTAATTATAAGTTCCAGTTGTGTGAATGAATACAAAAAGAGAAATCTCAATTAGTTATGAAAAATTGTGCAAAATTTGGCTATCACCTTGTCCTGGTTTCGGCTGGGATAGAGTTAGTTTTCTTCCTAGTAGCTGCTATAGTAGTGTGTTTTGGATTTAGGATGAGAATAATGTTGATAACACACTGACATTTTAGTTGTTGCTGAGCAGTCCTTACACTAAGTCAAAGACTTTTCAGTTTCTCATACTGTCCTACCAGCGAAGAGGCTGGAGGTGCACCAGAAGCTGGGAGGGGACACAACTAGGACAGCTGACCTAAACTGGCCAAAGGGATATTCCATGCCATATGATGTCATGCTGAACAAAATACTAGGGGGAGCTGGCCAGGGGGGTGCAGCCGCTCCTCGGGAACTGGCTGGGCATCAGTCAGCAGGTGGTGAGCAATTGCATTGTGCATCACTTGTTTTGTATATTCTTTTATCATTATTTTTCCTTCTTTTTCTGTTCTATTAAATTGTCTTTATCTCAACCCGTAAGTTTTACCTTTTTTCCGATTCTCTCCCCCATCCCACTGGAGGGGGGAGCGAGCAAACAGCTGTGTGGTGTTTAGCTGCCTGCTGGGTTAGACCACAATGCACCTAGGTGTGGGGATCACCAAGAAACACTGATAAAATGATTACTGCATAAGTGACAGACAAAGGTTAATTTTGTCCACAATGATTAAAAAGGAGGAAAGGAACAACATGATGAAAACACTAAAGGCTTTGTTTTAGCCATCCTACACGTGAACTAAAATCCAAACAACCATAAGATCATGTCAGAATAGCTAAAGCTTTAGTTTGGATGAAGGGAAACAGGTGTGAAGATGAGAGTGAGAAGATGAATCTGCATGTCATCTGCACAGCAGCAATTCTAGAAGGACAGGTTCCCTGGCTAATGGAAAAAGCTTGGAAAGCACAAAATCAAGGAGGCCAGGCAGAACAAGATTTAAAGGAAGGACACCTACCACTTTCAGAAGGAGAACACCACCAGTCATGAGATTTTGCTTGGATGAAGTAGAGGTTTTGGCAAAGGTATTTCAATTATGGTTAAGGCATAAAAGTGTACTGGAGAAGAGCTAGGATGAAATAGATATGTCATCTTTTCTAAAAAGAAAGAACGAACACTTACGGGTATCTTTCCGCATGAGAAACTAATCATTCTCACTGGCTGTCTCTCAGCTTCCCTAATCCCACAGTATTATATTGGAAGTCTGAGAACCCAAGACCAATTGTTGTTCAATCATACAATTTTAGAGTGCATTTATAATGAACACCAAAGTCTGACTCTGAACTTGGCATTATTTCCAATAGGATCTGACTGTGTACAGATGTGACAAACTGTGCCCTAAGACTTTTACTGCAGGTTTTAATTTCTAATACCATTCATGTGCTCATTTGCAGGTCTAGACCTATAATGCTTTGTTAGCTTAAACAGCTGTGTTTTTATGGCTGGACTAGATTAGAATGAAAGTTTAAAGGCTTGTGTGTACTTATTGTATATGTCCAATTAATCTCCACTCTGCAAGAATGAGGTTTTTCCCTTCTTTTTGCTACACCACAGTTCTTATGCTTGCTTTGGACTGCAAACCTGGCTCACACTTAAGTTAACAAGGCTGAGGTACTGCTCTAATAATCCCTAACATGTTTAAACAGATGTTTATAGCTGCTGGTGTACCTAAGCTCTTGTTTTAATTCGTGAAGTTACTTGTTAAACCCAAGTAAGACACAGGGTTTCTGGTGATAAAGTGGGATTTTTGTTATATTTGATTGCTGGTATATGAATGCCAACACCTGAAGTGTCTCAAACTGTTCAAAATAAATGACTAGTACAGATATATGGGTTTTAAATCTCATAGCAACACACAGAATAATTTTTATCTTATTCATGTTATAATATGTCTAGAAAAGAGTTCAGGACTTAATTGTGCTGGGTACTATGTGTATTAGAAAAGGCATTTTCTTCTACATGAAAAGACTAAACAGAAGACAAAACTTACATGTCCTCTCCCATTTTATAGGCAAGTAACTGAGATACAGACAGTCTAAATAGTTTGCTCACAACCATGCAGTAGACCATAGCTGAGCAGACTGAACACAGCTCTTCAGGGTGCTGGCAGGGCCTTAGCTTAGACCAGTCTGGTTTTCTGATACTTTGCTACAGTCTTCCCATCACTTCTGATAGCAAAATTCAGGCCAGTATCTTCACTACTGCATACTCATTTTAGACATTCACATAGTAGACTATGTGGTCAAAATGGACTACTATATGTTGATATGTTATACTGCCATTTACCATAATTGACATGGGACAGAAGACTGGCAGATCAGGACTCCTGTAAACAAGTTCAATTGGTATTTTTAAGATTTTTTTTAAAATACTTTGTGTGTGTATATATATATCTCTCAAACTAGGACAAAGCATCAAAAAGGAATATATAATCTGACCAAGATTGTCACCAGGTAACAAACCTTTTTGTGATAAATTTTGAGGGAGGCGTATTTAAAAATCCAGTTCTGGATTTATAAAATCCATATGAACCTACTTATTCAAAAAGGGCCAACAGAAGATTTTCATAACTTCTCATTTAACTCATCAGCTTGCTCTGCAGATGGCGACAAAATTTATTTTCTATTTAAAGAATGTCTCGCCTCATCATAATCAAGGAAATACACTTTCCAACTTAACCAAAAACTTGGCAAGGAGAAAATGCTGCACTAGTACCAAGTAATCCCATACAAAAAGCCTGTCTCCCATCTTACTTGTTTTGCTGTGCCAGAAATATTTTTAAAAGACCACAAAGTAGAATTTTCATATTTTACTGTGAAATATTCACACCCACTTTTAAACACACATGCTCTCAAGACTCCGATTGACTCAGCCTGGCCTGCACCACATGAAATAGATGTTTCCCTTCCCCACAAACAGGTCCATGGGAAGTTAGAGCACCTCGAGGCTGTCAGGAGAGGGGCAGAGAAGCATAGCTGACTAATTGCCTGCTCAGGCCTTGTGGTGTGAAGGGGAAATGTCCTGGGAGGAAACCAAGGTCTTCCAGAGCACATTCTCAAACTTTCAGATACAGCTGTTGAATCGTTTCTCCACAAAGGAGAGAAAGGGACAGGCTTTCCCAGAAGACTTGGAAATCAGAGCTCTCAGGTTAGGTGTCAGAGGATGGGAGGAGAAAGGCTGCATTTAGCTCCAAGATGAGCATAGAGCCACTAGGACAAAGTACCCCATTTCCAAAAGCAAGTGACAATGGACAGCAAATCTGAGATATTTCCCTGGAGCCCTGGGACAGGAGTAGGCTGCAGAAGGGGTGAAAGTCTGCATAAATGGCTTTATCAGAAAGGTAAGTTCTGTATCATACCGGACTTTCACACTAATATTTGACTGCCTTTTCCTGGAAGCTCCTCTAGGGAAGAAAATGGCAAACAAGGAATATGCAGATGACACTTAGGCTTTGAGAGTTTGCTTCTTAGCTCCATTATCAGTGCCGAGTGGTTTGCAAAGGTGTACTTTTCTTTACTTGCACTTATATGCTATTGCGTGACATTGAATTCAGGACAATTATCATTCAAGTATTTTAGCAAAGCTGCAACTCTAACTCAAGAATTGTCATCACTTGGAGCCAAAGGGAACTACCACCACTCTTATTTGAGCAGCTCTCACTTTCCAAAAGCAATTTCTATACAAACGTTTTCACAGCAAAAATTAATGACAATTCCACATGCCTTCTCAAGACTGAAAATTTGCTAGCAAGCTAAGAGTCTTGGAAGACTGAAGCATTTCTGGTGACTCTCCAAAAGAATACTTAACTGTGTTAATTCATCTGCTCAGCAGTTCAGCTATATATTTTTCTAATTAGGTGGTTCTTGTTTTCAAATGGATAAAACCCCCTTCACTAAATGATAGAAAAGATCTCAGAAATAACTTAAAGTCATTCAAAAATACAGCTACAGATATGACAGATATTTCCTGACCACAAAAAATGATTTAAAAGTATATTTACAATTGTAATATATACAGCAGAAAAATCTTTATAGTATAAAGTTTTCTAGCTCCAAACCAGCTGCTAGGAGTGAAACCCTCAAGATAGAATCAAGGCAGATCTTTGGAGAGCTAATGGCATGAGCATATATTGAACTGCTGGGAGGTATAGCATGAATATACATAGCTCAGTAAGGGCAAGTGATAAACAATGCCCTATTGTATGCAACCAAAATGTGTGCATACATTGGTTTTTCCTCAGGGTGCAAGACAATTTAACAAATAAATATCCAAAGCCTTTTATTAAAGTAAGTTTCATCTTGAATTTTCATATTTAACACATTTAGGTTTGAGGAATCTTTTCAGGTGTTGTTACTGCAGTGTGGTAGCAGCTCCTATTCTAATGGCAATGGGACCAATAGTTACAAAGGAAACAAATGTACATTTTATGTTAAATTTAGTAAGTTTTACCATGCAGTAAGGAAGGAAGCTCAGTAGAGCAACATAGATCATATGCTACTTTGAAATCTAGTTGCTAAATAATTTTATAATGCACAAAATATTTACTTAAACTGAATACCAAGTAATTATTTGCCAGTATCTGACAGTTATTGGCAGGGCTTCTCTTACTCAGTTGCTAAACAAAATGATAACCCTTAATACAAAACCAGGATTACAGATGAAACTACTCTTTTGTTAAAAGTCTGTGTAATTGTAATTCTACTTTGTTTAAAATATCTTGAGATATCATAGGTGCTTATGCCTGAGGCAGCAAAGAATAACAAAACTAAACACGGGTCCTTCCTGTAAGGGTACTACTGCAGTACACCAGCTATGCTTCAGTGGGATTGTTTGTCATCAAATATACATGAAAGACCAAGCCCCCTACTTGACTAGACATGACAATTTAACATTGCCTCTTCCATTGCAGTGACATGATCATAAACATATTATCAAGTCCTGCAGTGTGATCAACAGATGTAAAATTAAGAGTTGACAAGTTTTAGCAGGTAGCTGAGCCTTACATATCTTCTGCCAAATTTCATTTTCACTTCCAAAAATCTCCCAGGCAACTCTTTTTTAAAGACTTCAGAAAGTACTCTTCCTTTTCTATTCTTGCAGTTAGTACCAGTGTTCAGAAAAATTAGTATTCAGACGTCGTTTCTTTCAGGACAATTTGCCTTTCCTTCTTTGTTTACCTTTATTTTATTATTTTATACAAAAGTAGGTCCAGGAGACAAGTTGCCTGTATTTTTATTCACAACCTGAATAACCACACACTGCATGAATTAAGGCAAAAAATTGAACTACTAAATGATGTATGGCAACCCTAATTTTTAGGAAACATATCAGAAACAAAGACATACTCTAAGGGAACATTAAGATCAAAATCCACCAGTACAAGAAAGTGCAAAGGGAAAATCAGATATAAACATATCTAGTACTAAAGATATGTCACACTAACTTAGTCACCAGCTAGTAACCAGGTAGTCTAACCAGACTCTTAGCAGAGATCTGAAGATACAATTTTGTCTCACAAGTTAAAGAGCACTTAAGACTCAATATTGTTTGTGTATAATTCCAATTCATATCAAATAGACATAATTAAGCAATAAGCCATGACAGGTAATGCCCCATTTAAATTAAAAATTTTTGGGAGCTTGAAAAACAAAACTGAATTTCTTCATAAGGAAAAATAATTACGGTTGTGTTATAAAACACAGGTAGTGAAGTACTAAAACAGATCAAAAGGTTATGAAATCAACCCTTATAAAAAGGTAGTGATAACTATAGGCAACTAGGAGAGAATATTGGAATGAAAAGGTGATAATCCGGTTTAAGAAGCTTGGAACAAAAACTGAGAATTGCAATTAATGAATAAAACAGAGTTGAGGGGAAGGGGGAAGGGTTAGCCATAAAAATCACATAAAATGAGTTTGTTATTTCCTCTAGTGAATGATGGGGACCCAGACAAAAAATGTTAGGTTTGATCTGGTTTGCTATACTTTTCCTTCTGAAAAAGAAAAACAGAAATCCTGCTGACAGATTCAGGCCACACTTTGCAGCAGTTAAAAGTGGTGATTGCTCTACTACTATTCCTTCCCATTTTGTTCTATTCAGTTATGACTTTCATGACCTCTGTCTACACCTCCCAAAAAAGGATTCCAGGACACCCAATAGAGGAAAGCAGTCCTAACCAAACTTATTATTTCCAGTTATTAAATAGCAGATCCACTAGAACTACCTCAAGATTTCTCTTCTTGATTTTCATACATTTTTATGCTACATCAGTTTGCTCCTTATTACCTTTATTTTTTAAATTAACCATTTCTAACTGCCACTTGTTTATTTTATCCTTCATTCATTTGTAAAATGCAGTATGATACCTCAGTCATTCACTTTGACATCGGTAGGCCACAGCAGAAAGCTGCCATTAATACTCTATTGTTCTGGTATTTCACTTCTTATATTCGAAATTAAATCTCTTGTGCTTCTTCATTCATTTGAAATATTTGATACAAGGAAAGCTTACCAACATCTTCCTGATACTTTTCTTTCTCTTCCCATTTGGAGGCCTGAAAGTCACTCCCCAAAAAAATCTTTTCTCAATTTTCATTATGAAACTATTCTGCTCTAAAAAACCACCTTTAATTGCCATATGTTGACAGCTTCAAAACATCCAGTGTTACTTAAATGACAAATTTGTCTCAGTTCACATTTCCTCCAAAACACAGAACTCAGATATGCCCATATTTGGTAGAAGAGTGTTACCAAATGGAATGAATCATACATTAAAGTGAAGAATAAAATAGTAACTCAATTAGTTGACTTATGTTTAGGTTTTCCCAATTGTTAATAGTTATGGAAAAGAATATACTGATCCCAGATCTATGATCTGCCAATAGTTTTTATTTATAATTCTCAATGTCTATGCAACATAAAGAAGAAACAGTATGTTTTGTGGCTCATCTGCACATAAGTAGCTCTGTGCACTGAATCAGTTTATGTGCAGATATCTTCTTACAAGAAGCTTGAACACGTTTATCTGAAAGTTTTTCTAAACTGTAGAAAGGCATTTGTATAATACTTTTACACAGATGAAACTTTTGCCAAGATTTGCACAGAAAAACACTTCAAAGACTTTTGGAAAAATCTTTCCTTCTCAATACACTGCAATAGACATCTCATTTAAGCGATCAATTTGGTTACACATTAGGGCATTGAAAAACCATTCTTTTCAGAGTTGCTCTCTGGCATTACCCTGGTTAAACAACTCAGTTTGCTTCTCCAGCGGCAGACTTAGCTGCCGTGTATAGGTTTTGCTCCTTTCCCTGTTTGTCATGCCACACATGGCAGTGTTCTGCCACCCTTTGTTCTTTTTCCTTCCCTCCCTCCCACTACTTATTATCACAGGCCTTGTTACCTTTCGTGCACAAGACTTATACAGGTCATTGCTTTTTATGGAAAAATAGATCATGCTATCATCATACAAAGGCATTCTGAAGGAACAAAGGCATGGTCACAGGGGTTAAAGAGGTGATGGTTCCCACCATTACTGTTGCACTTGTGATTAATCACCAGCCCCATGCTCCCCCTCACTACTACCCCAGCTCACCTCAAATCCTCATCCAATTCCAAAGGCAGCCCACACAGTACCTGCAAAACAAAAAAAAAAAACACTTAACTGAGCTGCCACATGACTCTCTGCTCTTAGACACCAACCTGCCAACAACTGCCTCACCTTCTCAGCCCGTGTGTCAGCATGCTGCTTCACCACTCCAAGGCTATGTACATCACCTGCAAAAACCAAAGCAAAAGGCACATGCTGAGATACTGCCCAAAACTGCAGCCTGTGTGCAGTGATTCTCATCTCCCACTCCTTTACCTTGGCCGCTCACCTGCTCTGCCTCTGCTGTTTAGAGATTGCCACTTTGAGGCTCAGGTACCACCTGTAAAACAGAACTAACAAGGGATGCTTATAACTTCACCAACAACACAACACCTGAAAAATAAATGCTGTCTCTCGTGACTTTGTTGTACCTCCTGCCAGCTGCAGCAAGACTAAAACAGAATAGACCTCATCAACACACAAATCCAACTGCAAAACCAATCTGAGAAAGGCTGATGAACCCTCCTCCCTTTCCCAACCATCCCCCAGTCCCAAAACTTTAGAAAGCCCATCTTTTCTCCTGAACTGTCAGGGAGGGACTCCCACTCCTTCCTGACAGCTCCTTCTCTGTATTTGCAGCCCTGAACCCCCCACATCAGCCACTCCTCGGGAACTGCTCTTCTGAGCTGTGCCCTGCCTTCTGCAGGCACCTCCTGTCTTTCATCTTCCCACAGACTCTGAACTCTGCTACAGGCCCACGAAATGAGTGAAGTCCTGATGCTTATAATCTACAAAGGGCCTGCTGCAAGCTGCAGAGGTTCTAGGGACAACATGGTACTCTGTGGGTTGTCAGGAGAGGTGATGAGCTGTCCCATACCCTGAAAGACACTATGCCTTATACCCCTGCTGCTTTCTTGAAAAATGCTAAAACTCCAGAGACATATGCATACAAGATGCTCACCCTAACCCCTGCTAAATAGCATCACTATCAGTCCTATTAAGAGAGATGATTTACATAGTATACAGCAAGTCTAGTGGAAAAAAAAAACAATCCCTCTTCAATCAAGGCAGGAATTCCAGGAAAGTGTAACGCAACTAGAATAAAATAAAAAAATGCATACTATTAAATCATCTTGCTATGCCTGAACATTCAATACAAAATTACTGACCTAAAAAAAGAAAGCTATATGTTTTCTATTACCTATGTCCTGAACCTTGACTGGTCCTAAAGCTCTTACTTCAGACAGACACCTCTGCTTCTCTAAATGTCAAAACACATCTGCCCAAATAGCTTCAACAGCTCAAAAGCTGCAATCAGCTGAAGGAACAACAGAACACTGACTGCAGAAAAGCCCAGGAACAGAATGAGCTCCTTGATGAGAGGCTGTGGCTCATATACCTCGGGCCCCGCCCACCACCCTTCCCACAATCCCCTGGGAGAGGGGTGGGACAAACCACCAGAAGGCATAAAGCCGGCCAGAGGAGCAGCAGGGAGTTTTCTCACCTGCCTTAAGTTCGCAGTGTGCAAAGCACTGAACAGAGGAAGCCACCCTTAATGGAAGTGACAATACCTGCTCTTTTACTACAGCTGCATCTATTGCATCAGCGATGTGACCAGGTAGGGAATTAAACTTCATTTTTCTGGGGCATAGATAGGAAGAGATAGATGTCATACTGTCCTGCTTTCAGCTGGGATAGAGTTAGTTTTCTTCCTAGTAGCTGGCATAGTGCTGTGTTTTGGATTTAGTATGAGACTAATGTTGATACCACACTGATGTTTTAGTTGTTGCCAAGTAGTTTACACTAGTCAAGGACTTTTCAGCTTCCCATGCTCTGCCAGGTGTACAATAAGCTGGCAGGGGGCACATCAGGACAGCTGACCCAAATTGACTAAGGGGGTATTCCATACCATATGATGTCATGCTCAGTATGTAAGCTGGGGGGAGTTGGCTGGGGGACAGCGATCGCTACTCGGGGAGTGGCTGGGCATCGGTCGGTGGGTGGTGAGCGGTTGCATCACTTGTTTTTCCTGGGTTTTGTTCCTCTCTCCCTCTCTTGTTGTTTTTCTCTTCATTACAATTTATTATTGTTGTTGTTATTACTGTTGTAATTATTATTACTATTATTATTTTATTTCAAGTATTAAACTGTTCTTATCTCAACCCATGAGTTTTCTTACTTCTGGCCTTCCGACTTTCTCTCTCATCCCATGGGGAAGGGTGAGGGTGAGCGAGTGGCTGTGTGGTGCTTAGTTGCTGACTGGGGTTTAACCACAACAGTCCCTTTTGGCGTCCAACATGGGGCAGGAAGGGTTGAGATAACAACAGTTGTGAACAGAGCATGTTAAAATAAATGTTATAAGCATTTAATAGTCACTGGTCACAATGTTTTATTTGTTCGCATGGTTGTGTTATGTAAATCCTTACTTGCACTATGTATTCCCTGCGGTGCCGTTTATCACTTCTGGGAGATGGGTCAGGATTATCACTTTGCCTTACTGTGTAACGTTGGCTTCTGATACGATATTATTGGTAAAAAAACTGATTTGGTATCTGTATTTGGTATTGCTATCGTCTCCGTACCTCGGGCGCCATCTCTCGGAAATTATTAACAATGGCAGTCTTCGCCTTTTCTCCACGGAGACCCAATCTATGGGGAAGACAGAGAGGGGTGCTTTCCCCCGTTCTTTCACCTTCCCTTTCTCCTTCAGGCTAGTTACACCACCTTTCGAGAATTTTTAATATCCTTGGAAGGTTCAAGCCAGCATGCGCCTATTGCTATGTCTCCTGAATGTGTTTCAGGTCTTTTTTAGGGTTAAACAACTATTTAAAAAAAAATAACCCAGAGATCTACCCTGATGCTAGATGGTTATGGGTGGCATGACTTGTGGGAGAATACGGGCAGGTACATAGAGAATTTCTCACCCCCAATGGTCTGGAACTTCACTCCTGAACAACTGCAGGATCCTGATGAAGTGATAGAATGCTTGAAAAAAAAATGCTGTGGTTATTCCAACATCGCACTGTGCTGGGCCCTGGCTAGTATTTGTGAAACACTGCTCAATATTGTGCAGCACCCTCAGGGAGAAGAGAAGGAAAACAAACCACCAGGCACTATGGCTAGTCCAACCCTGGCAACAGGCACTAAAGCTAAACAAGAGAACCAACTCGTGCTTGTATCAGTCGCCCCTATACATAAGAAGAAGTACTGAAGTGAAAGTCAGCTCGTTTAGAAAGGGATGAAGAAGCTTCTTCTAAGAGGGAGCAGGAGGAAGAAGTGGACAAGGGAGACTACTCCGTAGCAGGGCCATCACAAGGACAGGGGGAGGAGGAGAGGTGGCTGCTGCTCGGGGAGGAGGAATTGGAAGAACTCATAAACGAGGCAGTAACCAGCCGATCTCTATCCCTGAGTGAGCTGCAAGATACATGAAAAGATTTCAGCCATTGTCCAGGTGAGCACATTGTCACCTGGCTGCTCTGGTGCTGGGATAATGGGGCCAGTAGCCTGGAATTAGAGGGTAAGGAAGCCAAGCAGCTGGGATCCCTTTCTAGGGAAGGGGGCATTGACCAAGCGATTGGACAAAGGACACAGGCCCTCAGCCTCTGGAGTCGGCTCCTGTCAGGCATGAAGGAAAGGTATCCCTTCAAGGAAGACGTTCTATGTCACCCATGCAAGTGGACCACTATGAAGAGACATATCCAGTACCTCAGGGAATTAGGCATGTTGGAGGTGATTTATGATGACCTGAACAACAAGCAGTTACCCAAAGATCCAGATGACGTCAAGTGCATGTGACCCATGTGGTGAAAGTTTGTGCAGAATGCACCATCATCGTATGCCAACTCATTAGCAGTAATGACCTGGAAAGATGGAGAGGGATGAATGGTGGATGAATTGGCTGGCCAAGTGCAGCAATATGAAGAAAGTCTCTCTTCCTCCCTTGTTTCAGCTGTGGAGAAAATGTCCCGGAAGGTCCAACAACTCAAAGAGAATAGGTCCTACTATCCACCTGTACGGACCAGTATCTCTGCTACTAGGAGTCAGCGTTCTTCTGCTCAAGAGAGAGGATATAGAGGGTACACACCACGGGGCACCCTGTGGTTTTACCTGCGTGACCATGGAGAGGACATGAGGAAGTGCAATGGAAAATCTACCTGGACCCGTGAGTTGCAAGGAAAAACAATCACAAAAGGGGGTTCTTCCAGGAAAACTGCTGCTCCAGTCTCCAGTGAGCAGTTCCCCAGACAGAGTAGAAGGGCTGATTTCAGTTCCAATCTTAATCAAGGGACTTTTGATTTCATACTTACAAGAAGTGAGTAGCAAATACAATGACCAGGACTAGAGGGGCCCTGCCTCCAGCCAGGTGGAGGAAAAGGACAACTGGTTTTACTGTACTGGGTGGATTCAATGGCCTGGCACATCAGACCCACAGGAGTATAAGGCTTTAGTAGACACCGGTGCACAGTGTACCCATAATGCCATGAAGCTATAAAGGGGCAGAACCCATCTTATTTCTAGAGTGACAGGTGGATCCCAAGAGCTAACTGTATTGGAGGCCGAAGTGAGCCTAATTGGGAATGAGGGGCAAAAGCACCCCATTGTGACTGGCCCAGAGGCTCCGTGCATCCGTGGCATAGACTACCTCAAGGACCCAAGAGGGTACTGGTGGGCTTTTGGTATAGCTGCCCTGGAGATGGAGGAAATTAAACAGCTATCTACCTTGCCTGGTCTCTCAGAGGACCCTTCTGTTGTGGGGTTGCTGAGGGTCGAGGAACAACAGTGCCGATTGCAACCACAACGGTGCACCGGTGGCAATATCGCACCAACCGAGACTCCCTGCTTCCCATCAATAAGCTGATTCGTTGACTGGAGAGCCAAGGAGTGATGAGCAAGACTCGCTCACCCTTTAATAGTCCCATATGGCCAGTGCAAAAGTCTAATGGAGAGTGGAGACTAACAGTAGACTATTGTGGCCTGAAGGAACTTAAGCCACCGTTGAGTGCTGCCGTGCCAGACATGCTAGAACTTCAATACAAACTGGAGTCAAAGGCAGCCAAGTGGTACGCCACAATTGATATCGCTAATGCGTTCTTCTCAACCCCTTTGGCAGAGTGCAGGCCACAGTTTGCTTTCACTTGGAGGGGCATCCAGTACACCTGGAACCGACTGCCCCAGGGGTGGAAACACAGCCCTACCATTTGCCATGGACTGATCCACACTGCACTGGAACAGGGTGGGGCTCCAGAACACCTGCAATACATTGATGACATCATTGTATGGGGCAACACAGCAGAAGAAGTTTTTGAGAAAGGGAAGAAAATAGTCCAAATCCTT
>NW_009189376.1:0-23107 GCF_000690835.1 Fulmarus glacialis | reverse complement strand
AGTCGGGGATACAGAGGATCCGAGGCCCGCTACGGTCCAACTGAGAAGGAGATATTGGCAGCATATGAAGGGATTTGAGCTGCTTCGGAAATGGTTGGTACTGAAGCACAGCTCCTCCTGGCACCCCGACTGCCGGTGCTGGGCTGGATGTTCAAAGAGAGGATCCCCTGTACACATCGTGCAACTGATGCTACGTGGAGTAAGTGGGTCGCACTGATCATACAATGGGCTCTAATAGGAAACCCCAATCGCCCAGGAATCTTGGAAGTGATCATGGACTGGCCAGAAGGCAAAGATTTTGGAATATCCCCAGAGGAGGAGGTGACATGTGCTGAAGAGGCCCCACTGTATGATAAACTACCAGAAAATGAAAAACAGTATGCTCTGTTCACTGACAGATCCTGTCGTATTGTAGAAAAACATCGGAGATGGAATGCTGCTGTATGGAGTCCTACACAACAAGTTGTAGAAACTGCTGAAGGAGAAGGTGAATCAAGCCAATTTACAGAGGTAAAAGCCATCCAGCTGGCTTTGGACAATGCTGACTGAGAAAAGTGGCCGGCGCTTTATCTCTATACTGACTCAAGGATGGTGGCAAATGCCCTGCGGGGGTGGTTGCAGCAATGGAAGCAGAGCAACTGACAGCGCAGAGGTAAACCCATGTGGGCTGCCGCATTGTGGCAAGATATTGCTGCCTGGGTAGAGAACCTGATTGTAAAAGTACGTCACGTAGATGCTCATGTACCCAAGAGTTGGGCCACTGAAGAACATCAAAACAACCAGCAGGTGGATCAGGCTGCTAAGATTGAAGTGGTTCAGGTGGATCTGGACTGGCAACATAAGGGTGAATTATTTATAGCTCAATGGGCCCACAACACATGCTAAGCTAAGTAAGAAAGTAGCTCATTAAATGCAATCATGTGTTTTAGTTTCCTATAAAACCAAAATGCTATTTTGGTTACACTTCATTTCTAGCAAGATCACACATACTACCTAACTTCTACCAGAACTGTGTTCTGGATAGGACTGAATGACAAAGCAGAATCCCTTCTCAAAAATAGCTCTGGGTGCAAAGTCAATTATTTACTGTAAATCGCTGATGATTCAGAGTCACTTTGATGGTCTCTCCGACTGACTCCCTTAACAGAGCTAGATGAGTCCCAAAGGACAGAAAATACCCAAAACCCATGGAAATACAAGAAATGTATCAGAAACTGTATGAAGCAGCCTAATTAACACCTAAGTATCTGGAACAAAAATAAATTGCAAAATAACAAAAAAAACCCACAGGAGATGTGTCAATAAAAATAGATGAAGGCTATCACCTTCTTTGAAAAACTCAAGAGGAGATCTCAGCTGACAATAGACATCTTTGGGGTACCAGATACCAAATAGAAATATACTATAAGACAGAAAACAGACTACTGTGGAGCACAAAGATGGCTTCGGCAAGGGTTCTGACAGAATAAGAGGCATCATCACAGGAATTAGAGAGGTCAGTAGTGGCCGCAAGCATCTGTCATTTTTGGCTGCCACATTGAGGCTTGCACACCACCTGTAAAATACAAACAACAAGGGATGTTTATAACTTCACCAACAATATGACACCTGAAAAATAACTGCTACTTCAGCCCACTAGTCATTGCTCACCTTGCCCAAGTCACCTCCGGTGCCAACATCCCGCTTTGCTCATTGCTTCACACCTTCAAAAAAAAAAAACCCCAGAAAAAACAAACCATAATGTAGTCATATAGCCACCAGTTGCACCCTCCCTCCAACACCACACGCTAACCTACCTTGTTACAGCACTCCGCTCGCCTCCTCCATCGCTCTTTGGTGTGCATCTTGTCCCTCTGCATCTGAAAAAAAAATTATTAAACAAGTCACCCAGATGCTGATCAATAGCTTAACAATTCCAGTGGTCTTGTTTCCATTTAAGAATACCATCTAGAGTCCAACTACAGCTTGCCATTAAAAAAAAAAAAAGAGGCCAAACTGCCAAACTTTAAGCCCCACACATACAAGCCTTAACATCTTTGAGATTCAATCTGCTTCACTACCACTGAACGCAGCCCCTCCCACATGGCTCCGATCATCTCCATAAAACACTATTGAAATGACTGTCCACACAGCCTGCTGATGGCTACTCGCTCCGAGATGACTGTACAACTGTTGCCTGAACAGTCTAGGCATATCAACCATAGACTCTTATTGCTATTCCACCTACCCCTGACTCTACACCCCTTGGCTTGGAGCTGCTCTGCCATTCAGGGACCAACACTACACAGAACACTACAAACAATGCAACTCAAAGATGAGAGAAAATTCTTGGCAAGAATGACTCCCAGACCAGAGACTTTTGGGCAGACCTACAGGGCTGCAACGGTGAGGCGAGTAGAACTCAAGGATGCAGGGAAAAGTCCCAGTCTGTGAAAATGGACAGCTAGAGAGCAGAACTGCTGACACAGCCTGAAATGATGCCGCAAAAGAGGACTGTCCGGAAACTTCTGAGATGCAAAACCGATCCACGCTTTAAGATTGTAACGCAAGAAAAGAAGCGCCCGATTGGCGCTATGCTGATGAGGACAGGCGTTCGAGACCCTAGGGGTGGCGCCCGAGGCGCGTGCCATGCTCCTTCAGTGCAAAGAGCAACGAGGACATTGAGACATGAGGAAGGTCTAAGACACAGAAGACAGACCACACAAACTACACAACAACAGACACAGGCTGGAACTGTCCTGCCCGGCACACACTAGCATCATGCTGAAGAGTAACCTGCTCCCTTTACCTGCCCAAAGGGGACTGTTCCTGGACAGCTCTCTCCCCTACACTATCTTTAAAACCTCTTCATGCAATGGCCAACCTTGTTCCCTCCCTGCTCTGACACCTCTGCAGTGCCGGTGCCTCAACTTAGCTTTCGGAGGGCCAGAAGTCTGAATGCGTCCTCGACAAGAGAAAAACACAATCAGCCCACTGGATTAATCCTGCAGTTGCCAGGTTCCTCTTCATCATCTGGGAAAAAAAAAAAAAAACAAACAACAAAACACCACAACAAAAAAACCAACACACACCACACAACAAACACCAAACAATCCACATTCAACCGTCAGCATCACATCAGTCAACACGGACCTCTCCCGCAACATCCCCCACCTCAGATTAGAGAGGTCAGCTGTTGCCACCGGCATCCATCAGTAGTTGCCACCAAAACTCCAAGGGCTAAATTGCAGAAAAATCCAGTACCATCTCTTGTAGAACAGATGGAGTCAGATACTGTCCTTTATCTCCATCTGGCTGGTACCAAACACTGAACACCAAAGTTCAGTACCTGAGTATGGAAAGTCCTTGGGGTTGGGACTGCGTGTCTTGATTTCCCTGCAGTGCTTGGAGTGTTTGCTAAATAGTAATAGTTAATAACCAAAGTAATGGGCTAGCACTTTTTCTTTCCTGAGTGGGTAATAGGACTTACCCTCATGAATAAAGAATCTGCCAGAGTTTGTGGTTACAAAACCCATTAGGAATCACAAAGGATTAATAGAATTTTAATGTCTGGGACAAGTTCTCTAAGGAAGCAAGATTTATGTCATGTGCCTGCCCTCTCCGAGTAACTTTTGCATCCATTACCCAGCAGAAAAGTAGAGTCTTTAATCTTGTTAATAATATGTAAATGTTGTAAAAATAGGTTGATGAGTAGAAGCCCCTTCAGTGGGAAAGGCAGCCACAGCACATCAACTGCAATCCAGTGTAATCCACACAGGAGAGCAACACTCCAGAAGTTTGGAACAGCACTTGTACTTCATTGCAAGTCACAAGACAAATTCATAGGAAAACAGTATTCACTGGTTGTGCTCCTTGTTAAATTAATTGCAAGCTCAAGCTACATGTTAAGAAGTGCCTTTAGAGAGATTAGAATATAAAAGTGTTGCGTTACTTTTAGGTATTATTACTTTTTTTTTTAAACAAACATGCAGTGTAAGTCGTATTCACGTTTTATAGTTCTTTAGGATTAAGCCATAGTGGACTTTAAAACATCTATAGTTAAATGCATAGGCAAGAAATACACACTGAATGTCTAAATGGGAAGATTCAGCTCCCAGTAAAAGGCTTCAGTAAGCACCTTTGGATCTGTTTACTTTTGCAAGCCCCTAGCACCACCAATGGATACTGGATTTATGTTTCTCCCATTTATTAGCAAGTGAACTTCAGGTTAATATGAAGGCATTTATAAGTAAATAGCCAATATTAATACTTGGCAGTAGAATTCAATTTTCTTTGCAAGATCTGAGCCTAATTTCACCAGTAGATAATGCGTATATGGAAAGTTTCAAAGAATTATCACAATATATGGACAAAAATTGGTTTTAAGTTGATCAGTACTGCTTCACCTGTAGATGGAGGTTCATTCTAACCTGTGTCCCCTCAACACTTCTACTATGCATAAGTATCTGCTATTTACAGCCTGCTTATCCATATTCCTAAATGTTTTATATCTTCTCTTCATTAATATGCAATGAGAGTGCAAGACTTATCCAAATGCACCAGCAATATATCATTAGTAAACAATAACATTTCCTCCATAGTGTCCTAATTAGGTGTAGTCTGTTTCCAGCAAAAACTGAGAAATACTTAAATAGTGTAGTTATTTTTTAATGGAAAGGGTTATATAAAGTATATAATAGGGTATACAGTGTTCAATATACAGTTTCATTAGTTATTTTAACATTGTGATGCTGCATGTTATTATGAACTTCAACAACCTTGGTGCAGATACCTTGGTATTCCATATATTCTGTAACAATAGACCTCAGACATTAAACATACATCATGTGTCAAAACTCGTATGACTTGTTCTTTTAGTCTGTATTGTAGGAGTACACTTTCTACTTACACTGCAGTGTCTTACAACATAATCAAGAATTTTAGGGTTTTCTCCCCAACATGACAAAAAGTGGAAATAAAACTTGACAGTCTGCAATGGTAACGCTTTTAAAGTTTGAGTTCAGCTTGCACAGTAGAGGGTTCTCCAAGGTACAGTGCAGTATAAAGCCAGCTCCTTACATGTATATTTCAAAAAATTTACTAAGCCATTGTGTTTTGTCTTAGCGTACAATATAGAGGGGGTGCATTTTGAGCATTAAGTGTATTTGTCTAGAAATTTCATGGTCAATAGTTTGATGGGTTTTTTTAAATTTAAGAATAATGCCTTTTCCACAAAAGCAGATAAATGTGTCAGATTCATAGTAGGAGGGTTTCCCTCCAGAAGCTTTCCTCCTACTAAACTATCTTATTTAAACCTTTCTTCTGCCTGAGCTGGTTCTGGCTGGAAAAAGAAAATAGAATGAGAACCAAAAAAAGTGTGTGTTGGGCTTTAGTGTCATACCACCAAAAAAAAAAAAAAAATTTAAACTTCCTGTTACCAATTCATCATGTACAACCACGGTCAGAATTTGGTCCGTTGTCTTACCATCTATTTCCTTCTGGCATTTCCATAAATCCAAGTCTGACTAAAACACCTTTTCAGATTGAGTTTATATGGCAGGCACGATCTTTGTGATGTTATAACATGATCCAAAAATATACAATAAAGTCAAAGCTAAGGTTTTGGGCTTCCTCCCCCCCATCTTGTCTGTTTTTACTGTTTGTGCTCTGCTGTCCCAGTCATTATCTTTTGCGTACTGAGATTTCTCTGTGTCCCCTGATTCCTTAGACATTTCATAGCTGCTGGTTAGAAGCTATTACCATGTGGCATGTTCAACCTTTAAAACAAATAATTTACTTTGAAAGTTGAAAACTGTTAGAATGACAAATTCCAATGTTTATCACAGAGTTCTTCAGGCCTAAAAATACTGTCAAACTCTAAAACATACAAGTGTAATAAAATTACCCTTATTTTCAAAGTCTCAGAAAATGGATGGTAGAGTTTTTTTCTGGTTGTTTGCTCAGTCCTGTAATACCCTGTCTGGAGGTGCTGTTTGCAACCAGCATTTTCAGTTTTTATCTGACAGCCACATTTGAAATAAGCAACAGATAACCATTGTGCTGCTACCTGCCATTCCCATTCATGTTTCTGTGGGAAGAAACGTCAGATCAGCTAAAGCGGTTGGCCAAGCCATACAGAGAGAAGAGAAGGAGTTCAGACAGGGTAAGAAAAGTTCCCCAAATCCCAGAGCAGTGAAGTGGCACCAAAGCAACAAGCACTTCTATTGCAAAAGAGCCTGAGGAGCTGCTCTGCACAGTGGAGGACATTGAGTGAAAGGAAAATGGTACTTAAATGGTTGTTTTCTTTCTTAGCTAGCCTGCAAATGTGCTGCAAGAAAACATATAAACAGCTTTAATTTAGTTACTAGTCTGAAGGAAGCTGGAAAAAATGCAGAAGCTTATGGTTCCATCAGCCATACCATAGTGAAAAGATGAGAGTTCACAGAGTCAGGCCTGTGCTTGGGGAGATCACTCCCTCTACCATAGCCTCAAAGCCCCTCCATCACTTACCCCAGATGAGAAGAGTTCTGTTCAGGTACAAGTAGGCACATGTGAGTATGGTAACAGTGGACCACAAATACCCAAATTAGATCATGGGAAGAAAACAAGCCATGCCTGAAATCTCTTTTCTTGCATGGGTCCTTCAGCTAACATGGGCATTTCTAGGAATTTTACTATTGTTTTTCTATTAATCCAGTTAAACAGCACCAACCCTCCTCTAACACCATTTTCAGGTATCATACAGATGTGGTTTTTTAGCCTCTGGCATTGTGATTCTAGGGAGAGATAGCAGCAATGCCTTAGAAACTGAAACAAGGACCAGGCTTTTTACCTCAGGTTTTTCCTGAAAATCAAATCATGGCTTTTGCATCTCAACTGAAAGGGCCTTTCTGCTAACAGGAGTTTGAGACTGATGGTGAATATGATTGAATTTGATAGTAAGTTTAGTCATTTAATTTGGCATCGGGTCTGGCTCTGAGCCTTAGAAACTAAGGCAGCTGACATATAGTATTGTTGCTGTAACAGAAGGACATAAAAGCTGGACAGATTTCCAGTTTTCCCAGCTATAACGGCTATGTTCTATTGTCCAGGAAAAAAAAATGTTTGGGATGTATTCTTGCAAAGTGTTTGGATAGCTGCAAATCCTATAAAAATCACTAAGCAGAAAGATGCTAAAGACTATGTAGAATAACGAACTGTGCTAAATATGCTAGTGTTGTAATAAAAAATGCTTTCAGCACTTCATACTTTTCATGTGATATTCAGAGTAGCAAAACAATATTCTAACTGATTGTTCTGTGTGATTTCATTTGTACCTCCCAGTAAAGCTTTTGGATAGGTTTGAGGGTTAAAATTATTTGATAGAGTCCAAAATCTCTTCTTCTGAAATGAAGAAAGCAATCATTGCCTCCAACTGTAAACGCTCTATTACTTCTATGGTATTTAGGACACTAAAAGAAAAGAGCCCATAGAAAGGGGCCAGGGATTTTTAATGTCAGCACAAGGGTATGTCATCATTTGTTTCCTTTCAGTTAAAATCCTCAAAAAATAAAGAATAGCAAGCATTCATTGCTCTAATAACACCTTTTTTTTAAAAAAAAGGAAAATCATTCTATAGCTTCTCTGAAGTTATGCAAATATTATAGAAGAACCATAAGTAACATAAACAGCAGAGTGAGTTTCTATTTAACGTAGCTTAATATGTTCTTAAACCCTATTTATTTCCACAAGGTTCAATAAGGACTGGTATTATCCTTTAAGTATGCAGCCAACAAAATCTGGGCATGCAGCTAAGCCTGGGTATAAAAAGTTTTCAGGCCAGAAAATGCGAAATCCTACATATAACTTCAAAATCAACAGTTAATTTCCCTAAAATTTAAATGCTGTTGGTAAACACAAAAAGCTTCCAACAAAATTCTGATCGTTCTGTAACATGAAATTGTAATTCCCTAAACGAAGATGTATGCTGTCCTTTTCTAACTGGACTAGAACCTCAAAATTTCTCTCTAATTCTTGCCACAATTGTCTTTCATTTAAAATAAGTTGAATAAGTTACTAAAGTCTCCCAGGTGACTGTCTATGATACTTAGTATTTTCTTCTACAATACTTAATATTTTCTTCTCTTTTGCATCTTCTTTTACTACCACTTAGTGACACATAGTTTTGTTTCTCCTGACCCCATACATGCCCTTTATAGTATTTTTTTTTTAAACAAACTCAATATCAAAGTCTTTCTTCGGGGAAAAAAGGGAAGTTGAATTTGGACCTTCAGATTGTTGAAGCAACAACAGAGTAACAAGGCAAACAGGCATTGTCAAAACATATTTGAAGATAGAATTCTTCAGAGAGCTTTGTAAGAATAAAAAAGAAAAAAATTACTTGATGTTACAGTACCCTGTGGGACTTGATTTTTGTTTTAAATCAGGAAATATTGTTCCTGAAGAAACAGCATATTGATTTATTAAATCTCTGATTTAAGAGTAGCTTTTATAAATTGAAATGTGAGTGGCATATATTCTTTCTGAGTTAGGGAAGTCTTCAGAGAAAAGGATCTTCCAAGAGACTCTGCAAGCATCAAACCATGACTTATTTGTAAAATGTTTAGTCAAGAAACATTGGATATGGTATTAGGAATTAGTGCTTTCTGCCAGGACAAGATGCGTAGCCATACTAAACTACACAAAACAATTAATTCACAGTTTTGAAAGATACACCAGGGCAACTGCATCAGACCATCTTGTAGTAAAAGGAAAGAAATGCTAGAAAAATCAAAGAACTACAAGAAGGCAACTAAGAAAATCTTCAGTATAGATGGTATAGATCAAAGGCAAGCAGGAAGCTAGACCTTTTTTCAGGTTTTTTACTAAAAGGGAGACATTTTAAACCAGTAGTAGTTCTTTCTTGAAGCAGAACAGTTTGAGTGTTTAAATCAATATCAGAACTTATTTTTTGTAACTTTGTCTCCCAAGGCCCAAAAATCTATTGTCTAGACAGTGAGTTTTGTTCCACTGTTGTTTATTATCACAGATTGTTCCCATATTTCTTTGCAGCTCTGGCTTTAAGGATATGAGTACTTGCTATGCCCACGGTATGCATCTTTCTCTGCTAAATATGTATAACCAAGGTCCTGGCTGCATGTTAACTTGCATTTGTACCCTCTACAGGAATGACTAAGACTTAAGTATTTGGTTTGTAGTTGTCTCACCCTCTAGTGGCAGAGAGGCCTTAGTTCTCATGGATGAAGAAACGGGAGATGGTAGAATTTTTTTGTTCTTTCGAGTCAACTGTGCTGTGTTGCCTATTTACAGCAAGCTGATGAAGAACTGATTTTTAAATTTTTTTATAACGCTGCAGATCATCGTCTTCAATATGGGTCCATCACTTCTAGTGGAGCAAAATATGCTGACCTGCAGGTGCTGAAATGATTAAAAAGGTGCTAATGAAGGGTAGTTGTGTGCTCAGATGTACTCCTTCAGTTATGAGAAATGACTGCTATTAAAGCCTTCCTATGCCACCACAATTAGTAGTAGTATTATGCTACTGCCTGAAGACTAACAGAGATGGAAGCTCTATTTTCCTCTAAACTCAAATTCTGTATTGAATTTTCATTTAAAAACAGAAGACAGACACCGTCTTATTTTGATCCCCAAGAAAGGCTAAAAATCATAAAGTAAAGTCTTTATGAAAATAGAATGCTGGCCAGATATTAGATGAAAATTTAATACATTTCCTATCCTGCTTTTGAAAAAAAAAAGAGTATTGAGTAGCTTTGGCTCCCACAGAAATTCATCTGGTACTTTACAGGATGAGACCCTTTGAAACAGAATTCAACCCTGAATCATTTACATTGTTGATCATTTTGTTACTGCTATTTGGTATGTACAGTTGGACCAAAACAGAACAGAGAAGGCTTTACTCTTTGCAAAGAAAATATGTGGCATTGCCAATACTTACTCGTAGGTAGCCATTGACTGAATGGAGAACTCCAGGGATACTAATCAGCTAGAAATTAGTTCCAAACACAATTTGTTTTATTAAGAAGAAAGGCCTTTGGCCATATTTTAGAGGAGGGTGTATAAAGTACAAAACCACAGGGAGCAGTAGCTTACTTGCCAGCGTGCTAGCACATTTGTTAAAACAGTTTTACTATTCTTAAAAAGTTTTTAAAAATCATAATTCTTCCTTGTAAATATGTTGTTGCTGATAATCAGATAAAGTTCTGCCATGTCACATGAAGCTGTGATTTTAAAAATTGATTAAAAATAAGTATAGATTATGGTGCATCGTTCTAATTGCCTACATTCCCCACTATGTTTCATTTTCTTACACTTTGGCCAGACTTTAGCCAATTGCACTTTTTTCCCCATGCCAATACAAGATAAGTATTTCTGAAAATTAGAAAGCTACAGTCTTTTTGCTACATCCAAAAATTCTACTGGCATTTTAAATGAGAAATCCTCCTAGTAGAGCACAGAAAAATTTGCATCTAACCACATTTATAGGACCGTGAAGCATCCATAAGAAGCATAAAGCCTTTATGGTTGCTCCAAACACCTGCATCATCGAGCAACTACATAGGAATGTGAGCAACATTAAAATTCACTAAATCCAGAAAGCCCAAATTGTAGAATTGGGATGAAAAATGGGTTTAGCAGTGCATGCAGCATATGATGCCAACACTATTATTTTAATTCCAAACATGCAGTAGCATTTTTGCAAGAATACTGTCACACATTTGCACAGTCATTTTGTAGATATAGTGATCAACTGTGTCTTCAGAAAGACTTCTGGAGAAAACAAACCTTCAGAGAGAAAAACTGACAGTCACAGGGCCCAAGGTTTAGGCTCCGGAGTGAATCTGTCATCTTTGGCTACAAAGTCAGAGTTAACCTATCACCACACAGCTGGATGCAGTCATTGCTGGCTAAATCTGAAATTGTGCAGCCTCACTGTCACACCGTATGATCTAGAGTGCAAATGCTGCCTTGGGTACAGCTAGTTCACTTAACCTACTGCCCTACTTGTTGAATACTTTCTCAATTTTCTTATGTAGCTTAAAAGTGCCTAATAAAAATTTTTTACTTAATGTTTCCTCATATATAGGTCTCAAAGCATAGATAATGGGAAACAGATGACACTAGCAAACTCATTTTTTATACATATATACATATGAAGTAGCTTTCAGAAAAGAGATTGAATTCTTGTGAGTGGGGTGGGTTTAATTACACCACAGACTTTGATCCTGTTCACAATTCCAGTGTGAATTTGGGCAAAACTTCACTGAAGTGATACAATTACAGGCAAAGGTAAAATAAGAAAAAGTGTTTCAAGATTCAGAGCTGCAGCAGAAAATGTCTCTGAAGAAAGAAGATTTTATTAGATAGGTGGTTAGAGTTCATATGTCATAACAGTATATCAGCCTACCACCCTTATTTACTGCAGAATCTACATAGTGAGTGTTCTGGCCATGTAAATAAGTCCATTAGAAAACAATAGTGCAATATCAGTGCAAAGGGAACAACTCATATGATGGTCTAGTAATAATTTTATGTGTGTGTTACATTTGTCATCATACTAAGCATTTTTAAGAAACTTTGGATTCCTATTTCCCAGTGCTGTATGCTGGATTTCATTTTCACTAATGCCAAACTAATGATAATACATGTACTGCAGCAGTAGCACAGAAACACTTACATCAGGGAAGGGTTCTCCAGGATCAGTGGGAGTACTGCCACCATTCCTTGCTCTTAAGAAGGGCAATACACAGACACCTGGTTAATGCCTGTTGCACTCCCTTTGACAGGCTGCTGAACTTGAGAGTTGCTGCAAATAATATTGATTAATTCTAATCATTTTCTCCATGTGTGCAACTAAACACTCACCTATGATCCTATTTCCCTTTCAAACAAGATGTAGTGCAAAATCAGGGCACGTGAATGAGGATCACAGGGAGACTGCATTTTGGAGTCTAGAGGTCTGCTTGTCTTGAAAGTCGCTCAAGTGTAATCATTGCCTAACTTGATTAAAGACAGAGGAGCAGCAGTGGTATGTGTAAGGTCACAGTTAGCTGACATTTACCACAAAGGAATTTGCACAGTGGACAACACTATCTTCTAAAGAGCTGATCCCATGAACTCTTCAGTTCATTACATACCATTGTTTGAGTTTCAATGTACAGCATATAGCACTTCCTTCTGGGGAAGACAGATATTTACCTGTTCAGTCTCCTATCGCTATTCTCCATTTTGATGTTAAATAATAGAGGATCAAAGTTTACCTGGGATTAGGGTCAGACTATGTGTGCAGAGGATTCAAACCACACATTCTGAATTTCATCTGCACATGGCACAGCAAACAGAACATTACAAAATTACATATATGGCCATACTAGTATTCTGCCTTTTGACATTAGTAACTGGTCAGTTATCCAAACAGTGTTATTCAGGACAGAGAAAAATAACAGCTTTCTGGAGGATCTGAAAAGAAACCTCTCTGAACAGGACTGCCATTAGCATTACAGGTGAAGAACCACCCTGGGACATACTCCCCTATTAGCCAGAGAGGAAATGGCAGCCTCCGTTCTGACACATGTCAGCATCAGCACCGAGCAAGGGAGCAGCGATGCGGATACTGGCATGTGTTCCCACCACTGCGTTTGCTCTCGCTGCATTTTACAGTCGGAGTCAATTGACAGTCACCACACAAGGGGATTTATGCTCTGGGCAAGCTATTATCCTACTGGGGTGACCATGTGGAACTGCGTGTGGAGGGTGGAACTGGGTTTTAAATGCTGTTAGCATGGTTGTGAAAACATTGTTGGACTCTGCTTTGGGTTGCCTGAATATTTTTACCTAAAGGGAGGAAGCATGAAACCGCTTTCACTTGCGAGCAAGGAAATCAGGATCAAAAAACCTAGAAATATTGGCTTGAGTTTGAAACAACTTTTTTCCACGGCTTTCTAAAAGCTGCCCAGGCTGGTTCTTGCTTATCCTATTCATGGCTCAGACACAAACTAAAAACCCCAGTGCTTTGTATTTATACATTGTCAGTAAAAACCAAAATCTGGGCATGCTTTATTGCTATCTCTGTCTCTCATATAGCTACTTTAAAGTTGTGCTGAATACTAAGTATCATAATTTGGAAGCACAGAAGAAATAACATCTGTTGTAACCTGAAATATCAAAAGTAGGCCTTTTCATTCCATGCCAGTCAGCAAAATAATAACATATGTGCAGAATGTATTTCATATATGGCAGTGACATATTTGCAAAATATTCAAATTATAGTTTCATCCTTTGACCGTTTGTACTCTTGACCATTAATCCAACTGCTTCCATTTGTTCTAATGCTAATTCCTAAGCAAATATAAGCAACTGACAACAAGCAAGGCAAACTTCAGCAGCTATAGGGATATTTCACTAGTACTCTACTAACATACCTGAAAATCTTTAAAGTCTTTTAGAAGGAAACAGAGTCGGTATAAATTACACACTAAACTCTGATGTTATTGCTTTATGCCTGCAGTTAAGTTCAGTAATGCAAATAATTCCATGTAAATACATTTCAGTGGTATCACACAGGATAAGGAAGTTCAAGACATGCATAAATGTTTCCATGACCAGGATCATAGCATATGGATGCAAACTGGAAGTAGAAAGATGATCTTAAATCATTTTTTCTTATCAGGATTCTGCCACCCATTGGCATTATAGTGTGTTGCATGGGACGGTGCAAGGCTGGCAGCCTTACGGAATTCCTGCAGCACACCATCACAAGTCAAGCTCAGTACGCATAAACGTAAGTGTTTTTCTTTTCACCTAGCAGCTCTGAAGCCAGAGCACATTTGCCCCAAGTGCCAGGGTAGAGGTTTCATCCCTTCCTCCACCTCAGGCTCCGAGGCCTATGCCTTCCCCTCACAAAAAGCAGTTTCAGGCTGTCGGAGGGTGGGATGCGCATGGAGGGAAGGTGCCCACAGGCCCTGTGGAAGCAGCCGCCTCTTGCATGGCCAACACAGACGAGACCCACAGGGTGCGGGCCCAGCCTGCGTGTGACTGACCCAGCAGCGTGCCAGGGAGAGCTGCGGGTGCCGCAAGCACCGCGAAGAGCGACTGGGACCTGCCAGGCCAGGATCTTGTTTCAGCTTTTATTTTCCAAGCAACTTTAACAGGCACCCTTAGCTCTGTGCTAGGAGGAAGGGTGGAGGAACCCCAGCTGCAAAATAGAGCCGTGAAGGAAAAAAATTGACCAAATCTTGAAGTATTCCTTTTCTTACCAAAAGCCCACCTTGCCCAAGGGTTCATGGGCAGCCTGGGAACAGAACTGGGCCAGGCAGCAGCCCTGCTGGAGGCAGGCCCAGAGGCAGGCTGAGGTACAGCACTGCTCGGGGAGAACTTAAATGCTCAGGGCCGAGCTCAAATGGTGCCCTGGGCCGTAGGTGGTGGGGGCCCGGGTGGGGCTGGTCAGGCCCGTTAGTGCCCTCGGCCTGACAGGCCTGTTGACTGGTGCCACATAGACCATATAGACCCAAGAATTAATAAAAGGAGTAAAAGTTGCTTGAGGAAAGCAGCCAGAGGTAAGGTATGTTCAGCTCTAGGATGTATGCCCAATGGAGGATCTCCTAAACAAATGCACGCTGTACTGATAAGACTGCCCGTGCGATCTGGCACAGATTGGCTTTACACGGGCAAAAATGATCCAGAGGAAACACAAATGTTCAAAGATACTGGAAAAAAAAGGATTCAACTTGCTTGAAGTAAGAGGTTTTTGTAATGAAATGTTATTTAATTTAATGGCAAAGTTCTTCAGAGGCTGAAAGGAGAGTAGTTATTGGAGAGCATGTTTCCAGAAAATGGTTTTCCCTGTTACTTTTCTCTTCTAAAAACAAACAAATAAACAAACAACAACAAAAAAAAAAACTGAACATTTTTAGAACTGTTCTGAACTGAATCTTAGTTCTGTAAAATTGTTTTTTCACTGATGTTATACATTACTTCATTTTTCAGTTTTGCTAAAGACCAAAAAGTCTTTAGCATTAAAATACTATTTTTCTGTTTCAGACAGATCCAAATGAGGAAATCAAGGAAATTTAATCAAAAAGCTCCAGATTTCACCAGAATTCAACAGTCCATTCTGGAAATATGTTGCATTTAGACAGTTTGAATAGGTTCAAGGACACAGCCATACTTTTGAGTTCTCCAGTTTTAATCTGTTGCTGTTATAAGACAATGGGGCAACAAGATCTCAGGATCTGGGTGTTATTTATAGAAGATCTGAGCACTCCAAGTCATATAGTCTTTTAATGCTACTGTTTTAGTGGTAAATTGTGATTTGGAGAGCTTCTCAATTTGGGACCCTCCACAATAACAGCAGTGGTTTAAAATTAGTGCTTTGAACCACTGATCCCTGTGTATTTAGTGTCATGTTAGTGCTCTGTTACATGTTAAATAGCAGAAGAAATGGATCCCCTTAGGACAATTCTAACATTACTGTATGTGGAAGGCGCTCCTGGACAGATAAACTATTTCTAATAGCTTGTAATGAACAGCAGCAGCTCTAACGTCTTAATTTGCTCCAGCCAGATTCACAAAAAAGCATCTGTCCAAGGCTTTGATTATTAAGAAAAGTTTTGACAAAATGGGGTGGGATATTATTTCAGCTAATGTAGTTACAGCTTGTCTATGTAACCACGTATACAAGAAGCAAGGCATCTTCAAATAAAAAAGCAGAAAGAAAGCAGTAGCTTCTTTAAGACTGATATTCAGAGCCTCAACGCAGCAGCATTTTATATCAAATGTGCTAGCAGGCACATAAAAGGCACACAATCCCATTCATTCACTTTACAATGTCCAGTTAACTTTCTCTTCTGTAGCCCATTTTTTCTTATAAAGTCAAAAAATACACTGCTGGACAGCCAGAAAGGAAAATGAGAGGTATTGTCTAACACTCGTGGCTGCAGCCTGAGCAATAATTATACAAGTATCTTTGCAGATGAAAAATACTCACCTCTAAGCTGCCAGGTTGGTTACTTTCTAAACTTATCTTACTGTCCCTGCCAACACTACATGCATGTCTCCTTGTTGTGATGGGATATGTATTTGTTTGATAAAGTTAATTATCCTCTATGAAGGAAACAGAAATCATGAGCCTGTATATGTTTATGTCTTAAGATATAATAGTAATCAGTGCTCTCAGCTTTTCTGACATTGCATTTTATTTTGCTGATTTTAGGATATTGGCCAACATTTTGTTATTTTGCTAGATAATTATTCCGGAAACATTCTTGTTACAGATGGTTCTCCATTGCCTCTCAGTTGTGGGATCAAGATGCATGCAGCAGCAACCTACTTGATCATTTACTCTCAGGTAAGTCCAAATTCCTCAAGGAAAATGGTGAAATAAGTGTTCATAGGATGATAAATGGAAAACTACCACATCTCGCCCAGTGACTGCTTATATTTGCAGTCTGATAACCATTTCTCGGCTTTCTTTCCCTTATTTTTTATTTGCTATATGCAGCAGTCTCACAGATTCAAAACACTGTGCATCTGTTCAGACTCAGAAATCTATATTGAAGTGTGTAACTGAAGTGCAAAAGAGAAGCATACCTAACTTTTATTTTCTGGCAGTAAAATAATTATTGACAGTATTTATATCCTCTGTTAAAGTCCAATTTGAAAGAGGACAAACTGGAAAATAACACTGTTTTTTGTCAAGCTAGATCAAACCTTCAGTCTAGCCCTCTGCTCCTAGCACTAGCAAATGCCAGAAATTTCAAAGGATGCTTGCTTGCAATCCCATTTGCAAAAACAGAAGCACACTTGAGCCAGAAACGAGTGCAGCTAAAAAGCTATAATTTCTAATACTAATCAAATTAGTTAAAATTGGAATTGAATGTACGTGATATCATTTGTTACGGTAAAATAATTTTGTAGAGGGGAATACTCTTACAGTAACATGCAAGCCATAAATTCAATGATTGCAGTAGATTTGTTTTTCTAAATATTACAGGAAAAGCTGGCAAAATTATCTGTACACTTAGATGTTTCAAGCGTTACATTTTTTTGGCCCAAAGCTATGAAAAGAAAAAAACATACAAAAGTACAAATTCATAACATAAAAACTACTCCGGAAAAATATTTTACTGTAGAGGAGTATTTAAAAAAAAATTATGATAACTGCCTTTGCTAGAATGTGTAAGCACGGAGAGTTGCTTCCTATAGGTTTGAATGACTTAAATAAATATGAAAGTACTGGTTATCTGAAGGCAAGACAAGGATATGTATATAGGTATGTGTCAAGATAAGTCTGTGTCAAGTGAGAAGCGCAGAAGAATTGTTCAACATCGCAGAAAAACTGAATAAAGTCTCCGACACTATAGTAGCTTCTGGAAATTCCGGTGGTATAATTTGTGTCCTGTATTTGGGTGAAGGAGGAAGGAGTATTTTGAAGTCAATTTAATGCATGTGCCAGGTGCTTGGATTAGCAGCTCTGACGAATGAAGTCCAAAGCACAGGGAGGCATGGCTGTCCTATGTATTCTGTCTCATTCTGAAGGTTATGCTTTCTTTAGAGACAAGAGAGTAATTTAATCTCCATGTTCATTCAGCTCCTGGCTCAAAGCCCATGGAATCGGGGAGAGAATATTCACCAATTTCAGTGGGCTGCGGTGTCAGCCTTCTGTCATTTGACCTGGTCCTGCAAGCCATTTCTCTGGTGAGTATTTCTGAGTAAGATGTTTTAGGACAGCACAATTTGACTTCTTGTTCAAGAACAGGAGCGCAAAGAAATGCTGTGTCTAGACTTGGATATGTATCCGCTAGAAAGACCCCAAACACATTTCTCACTTGCGACAATCCTGAAAACCTAAATTTGTCTTGCATTCTCTCAAATCTTGCCTGAAATTATTCCTTTCTTTTCTTTCTCGTGTAATACTGCCCTTTCAACATGTTTACTCTCTTAATGCAGGAGACAGATCTTTATCTTTCAAAAAATTTGGATTGACTAATGCAACTAGTCAGGTCAATCAGAGCACTATGTGCAGGACCATCTCCAAACAAAGAAAAATCAAACCTTAATGTTTCTAATCAGACATGGAGAAATAAAATTGTCCTGGTTTTACTTTAATCAGTGATGATTTTGCCATTGACTTAAGTGGAGCTAGTATTTCACCAGGAGCATTTAATTAATTTATGTTTCTAATTTAAATCAGGTGAAAAAAGCAGCACTTGGACAATAATTTAGACTAGAAATATGTCTGTAAGTATTAAATCAGGGGGAGAAGGAATCCAACTTATTAATTTACAAAAGAAAAACTATAGTACATAGTTTTTTTCTTGGCCCTAAACACCACTAAGTTCTTTACTGATTTGAATAATTAATATTTGTAATGTTTTCCTATGGACAAGAAGGGGAAGCCACATCAGGGCTGTGACACGAATAATTGCTTTCCTACATTTACTTACTTTCTGTAGTAATAAATACGCATAAGGCTCAGTTTAAGAATTTCACAATATACTTAAATTTCTGATCAAGCTGATTTGAATTAAGTCCACCATGCTAACCTTTTTCAATAGAACTTTACAACATACTATAAAACTGTTGTTTAAACAATGCTTCCCATAATTGCCACCAATAAATGATACCTTTTTATTGCTGTTAGAACACTCGTGGTTACCGGTTTCCAGAGAGCGCTGCAGTAATCTGTACGTAACTTTGCGTTATGTTGTTAATAATTGTATGGTTTTCTTTTTAGAATTCAGCAACTGGAAAAGTTTAAGAAAACATGCAAAATGCTGAGGATACACGTAAGTGAAATATTTAATGTCCATCATTCATAAAAGTTACATCGTTTACATAGGGTTCATTAGTATAATAATAAAAATGTCATCTTAATGAAAGATTTTCTGGCAAGTCTTTTATATGTTAATTTGTTTAACATACGCTTTGGCTATACAGCTAAATAGGAATATATTTTAAAAAATCTTTCTGCAAATAGTTGCTTAACAGTTACAAAACCTCATTACTAAGAATTGGTTATTGTTACACTTGCTTGTTGGCTTGTAAAAATCATCTGTGATTTGGACTGGAAATCTTAGGACCAACTTTTTGTAACATACTTGCTCATTGCATAGTGACCATGTAAACAGCTCAGGGATCCACAAATTATATCTTTGTACTCTAAAAGTCATTGAGGATTTTACATACTCTACTGCTTATGTTTTCTTATATTGATGAAGAATTTGGGGATTGTTTTATTGTTGATGCTGATGGGATTTTTTTTTTAAAACATGTCAGTTTTACACAAGAAGTTAAAAAATTAAAAATTTAACACCAAAGGAAATAATTTTACACTGTGCAACAGTATTGCTACCTCATTCTTTGTGATTTTAGATATATATAACATATTGGAACTGCACTGTACTGCTTCTTTTCAAAAGAAAAGTTTAAATTGGTTGGAACAATTAGCTATGTGTTTACATAAAGTTAACTATGTTTGCATCAAATAAAATGTTTATTAATGAAAGCTATTATACAAGAAACATCAAAGAGAAATTCATCATACAGAAATGTACACTATATGTGACAGATGGAAAAGTGCATGCAGATTTGTCTCATTTAAAAAAAAAAGAATTCAGAAACAATAGTACTAAAGTTACTGGGTCTTGATTCCTATGATCTCGAATGAGTGAAAAGTTCTTTTTGAATTTACAAAAATCCATTTAACAGATATGACTAGTACACATTAGCAAGCAAGTGGAATGAATGCACTCAGATTTTATTTTACAAGTACTTGTGCTTGACAAATGTGATTTTTTTTTTTAAAGAAAAGTTTTCTTCGAATATGGGCTGGGTAGATTGCTGCCAGGTTGCTCTGGTTTTATACATAGTTTCTCTAAATTTGTTTTTAATACCACACAATTTGTTAAAGCCTTCAGTTCTGTTAATTAGACACCGTAAAATAACATATGTTTTGTTAACATTCAGGAAATGACATCAAGTCTTTTATTTTTATTTTTTGGCTCAATAGATTTTTAACTGTATGATTATCATAACCTAATATTGTCTTTGTCTTCACTGCAGTGGATTTCCGATCAAACTTTTCCCCTTCTTTTAATACTTTAGGGAATTTTCAAACGTCGGGATGTTTGGCTGTAATGCCCCATGATTTGTTCTCCCTGAAAGAAATCATAGTGACAATTTATTAAACTACAGAGCAACCTGGCTTTTCGGGGTCTGCAATTCTATTTTGTGTTCAATATACCTAGCATTAAATCTTGATTCATTTCATCATATTATTTAGGTTATATTTGTCATGCAATTACTTTAGCTGCTAGTTTTCTGGCTTTTTTAGAAGTCTAAGACAGGGTTTCAGTATCAAATCAGTGGGGCATTACTTTGCATGTTCAAAAAAGGGGGTTAAAAGGCTAAAATCTAAATTGCACCAGCAGTAGCATATACATTGAATATGAAGAATTGAAAACCTAAGAAGGAACCATATTTTAAAATATTTAAAAGGCCGTGTTTCCATGTTTAATACGAATTGTTCACAGGTACCGTAAAAGCAAAGAGGCGCACTGGTACACGTAGACTTTAAATTAAAAAAAAAAACAAAACAAAACAAAACAAAAAAAGCTGATGGGAAATAAAACTCCTTAGATTCAAAATGGTTTATTCACACAAATTTAATAGGATATATCACAATTGTTTGGTCCATAAATATTTAGGGGAAATAGTTTCTATACAATGCATTTATCAATAAACAAAGAAACATGGACAATTTTGCTAGACCACTTACTGTACTATAAACACGAAGCTCAATATATAAGATTATTGGATTTATCAACTATATCTGAAAGAGTGCACAACTGCTTTCTATGACATGTTTGTCCCCTCTAACAGGATACACCATAAAAAGAGTTTCAGAAATAAGAGGTAAAACAGTACAAAACTAGTGAGGTGTCAAAAGGGCTTAAAACAGTTAATTTAACAAACAACACATATATCCTGATTTTTCACAAACTTACTCCCAAGGTATATCATAAGGCACATAGTAGAACTGAGTTTTAATTAGTCTACTTAATAAAGTAGATCTCTAGTACCATATATTGTTCTGTCAAAGAACAAAATTTATAAGTATCAATATTTTTACCTGTAAAAGTGTATTAATAAAGATCTCAGCCTTACCAAGGTCGTTTGGTCTGGTTAGTGGTAAATGCCCATAAGGTAATAGAAATAGGAAAAGTCAAGATTTAATATCCGTAGAAGATGATAACCATACTTGCTAAATATATAATGGCAAACACACCTTTCTTCTATTACAGTGTTAACATCTCTTCCATCATCTTTTTTTTAAAAATAAGCTACTTTTCTGTGCTAATTTTCTAAAAACCCTGAGCAAAAATTACAATAATGCACTTTAATGTGGGCAGTGAACTGTCAATATGTAACCACACATTTATACAGCCAAAAAGGACACCTTTAAAATATATTAAATAGCCACTTTGACCACCAAAAAAGAGGTTTGATGGTGTCTAAAAAGTGGGGTATATGTGCAAAGTTATTCTTAACAATCCACTAAAAGCAAGACATAGATCTTGACTGGTTTTTATTTGTTTTTGTTTCTGAGACTCTCCACAATCTAATTGGTGTTTAACTACAATAAAAGGATACAAATGAACATTCACCACTGCCCAGACCATTCAGACTTTTAGCTTAAATAAAATTAAGAAAAGAAAGATCACTATTGTAAACTAAGAAATGTATTCAGATCAGCATCCACAAGGCTTCTGAGTTTATCTGCTTTAAAATTATTCACTGCCAATTCCCATTTTTGTAAGAATTTTTGCTAACATTCTTTTCTTTTATACAAAGTTTAAAAAGTTAAAGTATATGTTAGACATATGAATGAACTAAATATTTTAAGTTCATGTGTTAAACAAAGTGTCTGATACGATCTCAGGAAACATCTAAAGTAAATTCAAAATAGTAATGGGTAAATTGTACTGAAATATTTTCCTTAAACATCTTAATAAATTATATTTTGCTTATTTCCATTTCCCTGAAAAAAAGTATGATTTATCAAAAACTCAGTTTAACAGTACACATGCATACATCTTCTTGGAAATTATTTCTGTGCTCAGTCAAATAGCTGGGCAACCTCCTGCTGGCTTTAATGGTACAGCATCAATGCTGTGTAGCGAACCGCACTTATTTTTTTTTAATTCCAAATCAGAGCTGCTTGACAGACAAAAATTAAAAACCCTCCCTATGCGATATTTCAGATCAGTAGCACTCCTCACTTGAGTTGTTATTCTGCTGTTATTACTTTAATAATATCCTTATAGGAGTGAGCTCATTCTGGAGGGCGTTTTCTGGATCTTGCCTCCTTAATGTACAGGACACAAATTTGGAGACCAACAGCCTGATCCTGCCATCCTCACCTACATGCACTCCCATCTCTGGGTCTCTCTCTCCAAGCTCTCCATCCAGGCACAGCTTTCAGTGGTGGCCAAGGACGTCCCAGCTGGGTGAAGAACTGGCAGAGGAGCGTTTAGCTATCCCAGTGAGACTCTCCAGTGCTCAGGGAGGGTCAGGCTTGTGACTAATGCACTAGAAAAAAGCACTGGCACTTGCAGTCTGACTGTTTCAATGATTAGTTTAATTCACTTTGTATTTATTTTTCAACATTTAAAAAATAAATTGTACAAAACTTCTAGATGCATTATAAAAATAAAATTAAATCTGGGGTTCTTGAATGCTGTAAGTGAACATACAATGCTGAAGCAGCATTCTTTTGGCTATAATTAAACTGATTTTTATCCGGTTATGAAGAAGGGAAAAGAATCTTTTTTGTGGTAGTCATAATTTTTTTCAAAGTTCTGGAAATAAGTAACATACAATTTTAAGAGGCACTTATTAGAATGATTCATAACCTTCTCTTCAGTTCTTTGATGAATTTTAAAAATTTGAGTACAATTTAACAACAATAAGTGTTCATTTATTATAGCAACATATTACTTCAAACTCATTTGCCAAGTGGCTGCAGATGCTACACATCAAGCTGTTTATTTTCCCAAATATTTTGTGGGTTTGTTATTTTTTAAAAAAAAAGGCTTGAAAATAATAAAAA
>NW_009189375.1:0-9915 GCF_000690835.1 Fulmarus glacialis | reverse complement strand
CCACGGGGCGCCCTGTGGTTCTACCTGCGTGATCACGGAGAGGACCTGAGGCAGTGGGATGGAAAACCTACCTTCATCCTAGAGGCACGAGTACGTGAGTTGCAAGGAAAAAAATGACACAAGGGGGTTCTCCCAGGAAAAATGCTGCTCCAGTGGTGGTGAGCCATTGCATTGTGCATCACTCATTTTGTATATTCTATCATCATCATTATTATTATTATTATTATTATTTTCCCTTCCTTTTCTGTTCTATTAAACTGTCTTTATCTCAACCCACGAGTTTTTCTCACTCTTACCCTTCTGATTCTCTCCCCCATCCCACTGGGGGTGGGGGGAGTGAGCAAGCGGCTGTGTGGTGTTTGGCTGCCTGCCGGGTTAAACCACAACAACAGGTAAAGAATGGAACAAAAGAAGGGTGTTTATAAGTGGGAACCGAAGTCTGATGTGCCCAAGACTAAACTTTTCGTTCCACAACAAATCACTGGTAAATCTAGGAATTAACTCAGGCCTCTTTAATCCCTGCAACCAGTCCCATATTCACCAGACTAGTGTTTCTTTCCTGAGGCTAGAAAGATCCCAGGCATTTACAATTTAAATCTTCTATGTATCCAGAGGACAGGTAGGGCATAGGTGGAAATACATCAGAGAAAAGATTCCTGCAATTCATTTCCTATGGCATGAGGGCCAAGGGAATATGGTCCCAAATGATTAAGACCTCAGATCTCTTCATAGCAAAAATGAAATATAAATGAAGAAGTAATGAATTTCCAGTGCCCTGTGCAGTGGTAGAAGCACAAGGTGACCAAGAGACTGAAGAGGCTGATATAAAGTCTAGAGTCATGGAACATGTGCTAACTTCTGCTATCTTGTTGTGTGTCCTTCAGCAAAGTCATGTCTAAGAGGTAAATGGAAACAGCCAGGCCAAACCAGTACTGTGGGTGTTGCATACCTGTAATAATGGTTTGTTGAATGATTTTCAGCTGGGAGGAGCTGAACCAGGTCCCTTGATGTAAAACAAGTTTGGTATCAATGAATCCATCCTGGATTACATCAGGCAATATCTTGTTCTGCAAGGGTGAAATCTCATTGAAAGCACACACAGAGGCTCTGCTAGGTGTCACTCTCCAAACACGTTTTGTGTCTGCATCTGAGAGCTGAATGGAAATAGCCAAACACTGTACTGAATAATTAACAAGACAGATTTCAGCTCTTTTCCTATTTTCACGTTAGTCTTGAACAAATTCAAGAAGTTCTCTGGTATATCTTGAGGGTTTTTTCCAAGTAATTTTTGAACAATATATAAATCATAGTGCTAATTAGTTTCACAAATTATGACGAGATTTCTATTGCCTGACTGGATGCAGTGCATGTATTTTCAGGTGTGGATAAAGATGATCACTGTAAATGCATAATTTTCAAGTTGTTTATTTGAATGCAAACTTCATTGCTGAAAATTCACACTTTCGTTATGAATTTCATAGTTCACTTTGGAAATCCAATCAGTTAGCTGTGATATTTACGTTAGTTAAGCTTATTTGGTGGAATTATTTGTAAAAATTGAGCTTGGCAAGGCAGATTTGCTTAGTAGTTCAAGCAAATATTTCCAGGATTATTTTGTCATTTTCCCTAGCTCTCAGTGATGAGGTAGAGGAATAACACTTTCTCCTAACGTATTTGGCTTTTCCCAAAAGAGAATCAGCGTCAGCTAAGGACCAATGCCTCCACCTTCTCTTAGATGCGTGACATCAAAACATTTGTTCAGGAGTCCTCTAAGAATAAACCCAAACTAGATACCTTCCACCTTGTGCTCTCTGATTAATTTACTAATTTTAATTAACATTATATTAAGTTATCTAAATGTAGTCTCACATAGTCCTTATGCTAGAATATTAGTGAAATCCCACAGATGGACAAACGGAGGCAATGTTTTTGTGATGTGTCATAGCAAATCACATGGCAAGGCTGCTAATAGCACAGAGATATTCTAAGTCCGAGAGCTTTGCTTTAACAGCCTGTGGTGGTGCATTCCCCCCCAGCCCCTGCTCTTGGGCCATTCCACAATTTCAGAAACTCCCGTTAAACCTTGGCCTTGGTGTAAGGAGTCAGGTTGTGAAGTGTCCCTTTACCATATCGGGAACTCTTGCATAGCTGAGGTTGGGGAATGTACCAATCGTACCAGAAACTTCTGCTGCCTGGCCCAAGTGGAGGACGAGAGCGGGGATAATTGTCATCCCCTGATACCCTTATCTGAGTCGTAGCTCAAGTGGAATGATACTATTGTCACTATTGTGACTGAAACCTTGCCAGTTTTGACAGATGACTAAAGTCATCATCTTGTGACCTTATAAACAGTGGTCCCAAGAGAAGCCCTTTGAGCTCTCCTGGACTGCAGTGGGCTGCACCCAGAATCTCCCTCTGAGTGGAACGCTTCTCAGAGTTTGCAAACTTTCAAGTTTGCGATATTCAGAGGACCGTCGCCGACTGGCACAGGACCTGGGCTGCAGCACTCCTCCAGGCTCAACCCTTCGCCCGTTGAGAAATGCCAAGACATTTGATGTATTTCACTGAATTCGAAGGGATTTTTAACAGATAAATCTTTGTATATTTATCTATATTTGTATCCGTGTGTGTGTGTGTGTTAATTGATGGAAGTATGTGCTAGCAAATATGGTCTGCTAAAATCTTGTGATCTATCTTAAGATTGTGAATGAACCTTAGACTGCTGCTAAACACATATAATCCCTTAGACATATACCATTGACCAAGTCTGGGACTAGGGGTAGATCCAGCCGGGTCTACTCGGAACCTCAATGGGAGGGTCTCCTTACCCTTTTTGTATTAGACATAAACCGTTGTCCAAGTCTGAGACTAAGATTGGATCCAGCTGGGTCTTCTCTGAACCTCGTGACTCAACGGGAGGGTCTTCCTTAATCTTTTCGTCCTCAGGCTCTGTATAAATCATTCCAACTCAACTCTAACACAACGTCCTATGTCCTGGTTTTGGCTGGGATAGAGTTAATTTTCTTCCTAGTAGCTGGTATAGTGCTATGTTTTGGATTTAGTATGAGAATAAGGTTGATAACATGCTGATGTTTTAGTTGTTGCTAAGTAGTGTTTACACCAGCCAAGGACCTTTCAGCTTCCCATGCTCTTTTCCTTTGTACACTTCACCCATGTAGTAAGTGATAGAGTGAACCTTGCCATCCAACTCTGTCAAGTCGCGCTTTTATGAATTTCTATTAAAATAACTTTCTGCTAATACCTTTGACGGTGATTCTTTAAGTGGCCTCTGAACCACTCGTTTGCGACAAATTGGTGTAGTTGGTGTAGTTGGTAGGATGGCAAGTAGTATCACTGATTACTTACAAAAACATGGAGTAAGTCCAAGTCCCAAATTCTCAGAAGAATGGGCTCGTGATAATTGGCATGATTGGGAAGCTGTGGAAAAACAACTAAACGCAGCCAGGGGCTGTATAAAAGATGGAAAAGGAATTATTTGCAAAATGTTAGGCACCTGTGTAGAAGCTGCTTATCAGTATAGAAAGAATAACAATAGAAGGGAGCAGGACCTGAAAGAAGAAATAGAAGGCAGAAAGGCAGCTGAATTGAAAATCAAGCAGCTGCAAAAACAGAGGAGGAGAAGGAGAAAACACGAAAGTTGGAAAAAAAGATCGAGATGATGCTTATGCGGGCTCCCAATCCCCCTGACATTGTCAGGATTAGGAAATTAATTGTATCCCCTGAGGAATGGGATGGTGATATTTGGGGGGATCCTGATGACTATAATGAGGGAAATGATGACCCCTTGTTCCCCTCAGATTCCTCTGAATAAGGGGCTAGGCCCATCATTAAAGCAAAATATATTTTAATTCCAGTTGGTCCTCAACAACAATTGGTAAAATTTCTAATAGATATGGGAGCACAAATTTCGTTACTAACACAACAAGATGCCGAGAAGCTGGGTGTACGACCTGGACGGCAAAGAGTTAAAATCACTGAAGTGAACAGGACATGTGTTACATGCCAAACTGCAGAAGTTAATTTATGGCTCCTGGGCGAGAAGCGCATGTTATCTGCTCACTTTGCAATTAAAGATCACAATGAGAGTAGTTTAGGTTTCGATGTTTTGAACGGCCGAACCTGGCGTCTGCCAGATGGCAGTGTGTGGTCCTTTTGTTCAAATGTCGATCCTAACCCTGATAAAAATCGGGAAGCTGTAGTGCGTCTCCTCCGTGCAGCCCATGCACTTCCTGATTCAAAAATCACCAATGTCCCGTAGCATCCGATTTCTGGTGCGGCGTAATAGCAGATTTGGAAAAGTGGCACATCATCTCCAGAAACCACTCCCCCTATAACTCACCGGTTTGGCCAGTCAGAAAACCAGATGGGAGGTGGCATCTAACAATTGACTATCGGTGCTGAAATGCCAACACAGCTCCACTAACGGCTGCAGTACCCAATATTGCAACTTTAACAGCCACACTACAAGCAGCCACACACACATGGATGGCAGCACTAGATGTAAAGCATATGTTCTTTATGGTCCCCTTGCAGGAAAAGCATAAAGAGAAATTTGCTTTTGCTTGGGAAGGTATACAATACACCTTTAACAGACTCCCACAGGGGTATAAGCACTCACCCACAATTGCTCATGCTGTACTTGCTGAACTTTTACAGTCTCACTTCCTCAGAATGTGAAACTGTACCAATATATAGATATTCTAATCATAGGAGATTCCTCTGAAGAGGTAGGGGAAGCAGCGACAGCAGTGTGGCAAACACTACATAAAGCAGAAGTTAAAATCGCACCTGAGAAATGTCAGGGAGCAAGTAAAAAAGTAAAATTTGTAGGTACTTGGTGGATCGCAGGTGGTGCAACAATTCCACTGCATACCCTAAGTAAAATAGAACAATAGCAGATGTTCCAATCTAGGAAAGAATTATAACAGCTTATGGGTACTTTAGGATATTGGAGAAAACATGTACCTGGATTTTCTATCGTTGCTCGCCCACTATACTCACTTTTACAAAAGGGAATATCGTGGGAGTGGAATTCAGAACATGAAGAGGCAGTCAAAACTCTAATACAGGAATTAAAAACATATTAATCATTGGGACCAGTACACCCCCACGACCCTATTATAGCAGAATGGGGTTTTGCTGAACACGGTGATTATTGTAACCTGTTCCAAACTGGCCCTGATGGACCAAAAAGACCTTTCGCTTGATTGCATTTAAAGAGACAGAACAGAGATATTCCAAGTGGGAAAAGGCACTTTTGTTTTTAGTCCGAGCAATGAAGCAAGCTGAGAAAATACATCAGGAACAACCTGTACAAACCAGAGGTCCATTTAATTTACTAGAGACAATCCTGGGCGACTGCTCCCCCAGAAGGAGTTCCACAAAAGCCTACAATTAGAAGATGGTATGCCTATTTGACAAGAATTGAAGGGGAAATAAAATTAACTGAAGGACAAATTACGAATGCCTATAAATGCACCTCCCCTCACCGAGGGAATGCCAACAGAAGACATTTGGTTTACTGATGCGTCAGCAAAAAGAATAGATGGCAAATGGCAACACAAGGCTGCTGCATTAAACATCAACACTAGCAAACAAATTCTAGAAGAAGGTGAAGGTAGTGCACAGGCAGGAGAATTAAGGGCAGTTGTTTTAGCAGCACAAAACGGAGCAAAAGTTATCTATGTTGACTCCCATGCTGTATGGGCAGGTGCCACACAATGGCTTTGATAATGGGAAACCCTGAACTGGGAAGTAAACAGATCTCCAGTTTGGCAAACTCAAGATTGTCAACTATTATTAAATATAGCCAGGAAAACCCCATTCAAGATGGGATGGGTGAAAGCTCACGCCGAAGATAATAAGCCAGCCACAAACTGGAACCAAAGAATAGATGAATTGACAAAGATTAGGAAGATAAAAATAGGAAACTCCTTAAATTCTGAGTGGTATCGATTGGGAGAATGGCTACATCAAAGATTAGGTCACACAGGCAAAGCAGCACTTTATTTTGCTGCACAGAGTAAGGGTTGGCCTTACTCTTCACAGAAAAACTTGTGAAGTTATTCTCACAGAATGTCCTCAGTGTAGATTAAAATTACAAACAAATCATCCTGCTAAGGCACCACCCCTACATATCAATCAAGGAAAAACTTTGTGGTCTACATGGCAAATTGATTATATTGGGCCACGCAAATCCTCTGTGGAATATCGATAAATCCTCACAGGAGCAGAAGTAGTCTTCGGCTTGCTTATGGCAACTAAGTGCTGAAAAGCCGATGGACAAAATACAGTACGAGGACTATCTTCTTGGTTCTCTAGTCTACGTATCCAGATACTATCCAAAGTGATAATGGCTCACATTTCACATGCAAGGAGGTGCAAGAATGGGCAAAACAGGAAGAAATAGAATGGGTATTCCATACCCCCTAGTATCCTCAATCGAGTGGGATGGTAGAGCTAATGGCTTATTAAAAGGGAGCCTTAAGCCACACGAGACCCAGTGGCATACCTGATTTTCCAAAGTACTTCATCAATTAAATAATCGGTATGGACCTACTGGAAGCCCTGTGAGCCAAGCATTCTTTGTAGAAGCTGAACCTAATACTCCCCCTTCTGATGAAAGAAAATGTCCGATAACGTTACAGCCAGGATAACCTGTTATGGTAAATTTACCACAAATTGGGACTGTGCTTATGACTAACTAAACCCTGTGGCCCACTTGCTTGGGAAGCTACTGATAGCAGTGGTGCAAAACATAGAGTCAGTACTAGATGGATTTTTCCTTCTTTCTAAAAAGGGGGTAACCCATTTGGCCTTTCCCACTGAAACATCTGCTTTTTTTTTTTAACAGGAGAAAATGAATCTGTATCGATGGCAACAACAACAACGGCAGCATGCCCCCAACCCAATTTTGTTTTTCCTCTTAACTGGGACAAGTATAATCCTTCTAGTTCAGACACAAGATCCTTGGGACCATGCACTACTAAATCATACTGAGAGTGTTGATGGCAAACTATTGATGTTGATGCATGTATCGTATGGGAACAACAGGGTTTTATTTGTGAAAGCAATACCAGTAAGGCCCAAGACATTTGTCTTGACACTGAACAAAATATTTGTCATTTTGAAATACATGCTGATGAAACCCTGGAACTGTACTTGTATATGCTGGAAATGGATGTGTTTGCATGAGAACTCTTTGTGACTCTACGCTTACAGACAACACCACTGTAGAGACATATAATCACTCAAATATTTGTATTTGTAATTTTACCAAAATTATGGGATGTGACTTTAATTATTCAGCTCCTGTTACAACCCATCAGCTGTTACAATCGAACCATACATCTTACCAAGATTTACTACCTACCCCCATTGGAATGAATCTTACATTGGTGAGAAAACTGTTACAACATTATGACCTGAGTCAATTGTTAAAACGAATTTGAAACAATGGACAAACTATCGTGACACAGAGAAGATACACTGCGTCCTAGAAAGAGTGAAGAAAGATGGAGAACATCACTGGTGGGATGCCTTATTTGGATGGTTGCCAACAGCAACAGGAACTTTGAATCGGATGTTACATCCCATTGTAATTTCACTAATTTCTGTTGTACTATGCTTGCTGTTGAACATTGTTCTATATGTTAGAGTGTGGAAAATACCTAGATGGGTGGCACTATTACCAAAACCTCCTCACATATATAACTTACTTTCATTTGTGAGCAAAAACAAATTTAGAAGTTCAGTCCCCTCTGAGCTGCTCTAGGGCTGCTACAGAAGATCTCCAGTGCTGTGGTGAAGGGTCAGCAGTACCCCTGAGCCCTCTATTTCTCCATCAGAGGTCTCTTTCCGCTCTTTGGAAGTTTACGGTGAATAGTAAGGAGCCAGCCCCCACGGGCATGGGATGGAGGTGGTTTGTTGTCAAGTGTTTAGAAGTCTGACAAACTGTTTGCAGTTCTAGCAGGGATCAACACATTTCTAGAATTAAAACCAACATCTTGGAAAACAAAAATGCTCTGAACAAGGACTCCTTCTTCAACCCAATGCACAAGGGACCTTTCTTTAGTAAGCTATAAAATCACTTACTAATCAATTATTTTTGTACTGATTTATTAACTGCTCTCCAGCTGTTCAGATTGGCACTTAAAAAAAATTCCTGGATGGTCCTACTGAAATTTTCAAAAGCATTTTCTCTGGAGTACTGTTGGTCCAACCTCGCTATAGTCTTCCCTGGTAACCCACATATTCCTAAACGCCTAAAGTTGGCAAGGATGGAAGCACCAATCCACACTGAGTACATCCGATCTTGTGGTGAGATGATCTTGACATGAGTTGTGTTCGGAACTCCTGTCTGGAGCTCCTTCAGAAGCCTTTCCTTGAAACCTTGGAAAAGAGTCTATCTCTAAGCAAGTTCCTTAGGATGTTGGACTGGATATCCTCGCGACACTTGGTGATGCTCTGGAGGACCATCCCCCCAACCCCTGGCCCTGGGATTTCTGCCTCTGTGGGTGCAAAAAGCGCTTCAGGAGATCGGAATAGCTGGTCTCCTGCCTTCCGTCAGGGAGAATGTACTCGCACATGAGTTTTTCAGGCTTTTCCCGAATATTTTGGCTAGGATCTAAAGCAATGTAGCACAGCTTCTCCTTCATAGCCCTGACAATTTCTCTCTCTGCTGTGCTTACGAAGGAGTGCCCAGTCTCCAAGAGGAGCCCAGCAAGGTATTTGGTTACACCTCTGCCAGCAAAATCCAGCCTGGAAATGCTGTGTCGCAGGTAGTGGCCATTGTAGACAGGGACCGTGACGGTGACACCATTGCCCCTGTCCAGCACTAGTCCAGTTGTGCGGGCACAGGCATACAGGGCTGTTAGCGCCTGCAGAGTCACGAAAAGGGCAGGCACCTGGAAGCTTTCCAACATCATCACAGCCATTTTTTCTCGATGAGACAAAGGATTGAGAGGGGTGTCAGTCAGCAGTGCTGGCCTCTCATTCGGTTTCATTTTGAGTTCATGTTCGTATAGATATCTCCAGATCTTCTCCATGTCATCCCAGGATGCAACTACCCCATTTTCCATCGAGTAAGTAAAAGACAAAATGTCCCTTTTGGACTGGGCTTCTTCCCCAATATAGCAGTCCTTGTGACACACCCCAGACATGACAGGTTTGAATTTGGGGTATCCCACAACAGTAGAAATAACTGAACGGGGTGCATGTTCCCCTGACAGACCAGCCTTACACTGTCCAGAGCCGATGTCAAAAATCACTGCGCGGGTCCCTGTCACCGCCGCTGCCGAGTCAGACATCCTGCGCAGGATGGTGCTGTGCCTGGCAGCGGCTGCTGGCACAGTGCATCGGCGAAACGTTCTAGATCCCCCAGTCGCAAATAGACATTGTTCGGCTGAGCTTACAATCCTCTGCAGCTGCACCGGGAACGCTGCTTCCTCCAGGGAGCCGGCAGTGTGGAACATTTTGATTCAGGGCTAGTACTTGGAAGTGAAACTGGGTGTTCTTACTTCCCAAATAAATTACAGCAGAGAATCAATGGATTTTTTCAGACCCTCAGGCACAGAGGAGGGTCAGTTACAGTGATTGCATTTGCATTGATTTATATTTGGATTCTGTTGGGGGTTTTGCTGGGTTTCTAAAGCAAACATTTTTAATGAGGTAAAGAATAACATGAGAGCTAGTTTTAGAACACAAAACACAGATATCTCAAAGACCTTAGAGAATAATCTCCTAGCAGAGGAGGTGTGCTACTCCCCATATGACTCCAAGGCAGGCTGGGAGTCAGTTAAGGTGTTACTGCATCCCTGTGACTTGTGCACACCTGTAAACTCTGCAGAGGGGGAGGGTGAGGGGGAGGGGAAGGGGAAGGGGAAGGGAAAGGGG
>NW_009189374.1:4178-5415 GCF_000690835.1 Fulmarus glacialis | reverse complement strand
CCAGCAGAGACCACAGCAGCCTCCTGGCACGCACCAAGCTTTACTCAGTGGAACATGGTGCCCTCGTCAGTGCTGGCAGGTTGACTATTACACATCCTGGTGTAGATGTCCTCCAAGTTGCCAGGTGGACTTTGTCCAGGGAGATCTTTATAGCTATCTTCATGTAGAAAATGTAGTTCAAGGGGTTGGAGAAGAGGATGGCCAGGGGGAAGATGCCCGCCTCGCACACCAGGACCCTCACACACCCCCGAAAATGGATCACGGAGCTGGCGAATTGGCAACTCTCCGTGACACCCAGTGGGATCCTGGGGCTGGGCGGCATGCAGTAGCTCCTGGAAGGAGAGCACAGGTCAGGGGAAAAAGGGATGGGGAGACCACTTGGGCTTACGAGGGAGATGGTCCAACCACTGGGAGGTGGTCCAACCGTTGGGAGATGGTCCAACCACTGGGAGATGGTCCAACTTGGACCTTCTGATTGAATCCTTGGGGGGTCCCCTCTGGCAAGGGGTCTTCCACCCCTTGCCCGCTCCTCGCAGCGTTACCTGGGGTTGTGCAAGGTGCCATCCTGGGTTTTGTTGATGATCTGGATCTCCACACTCCGCTCAAAGGATTTCCGCACAAACTTCACACTCATCTCCAGTGTCTTCTCCACAGTTCGAGGCAGCAATTCGGTGGGAAGAAGGTGGTTTCAGAGCAGAAAAATCAAGAAAAACAACTTTCTGATAACACCTGTGCAAAGTCCTCCTTAGACTTGATGATCCTTACGGGTCCATATGTCCAGATATTCAAGGTCCTTGCCCAGGCAGGGTGCGCTTGTGTCAATATTATGACATGATAGTGCTGGATCCCAGGGAAAGACATTTTTTGGGTACCTGGTGCTGCTCTTGCAGTCACGGGAAGAAAACTGCAAGGGAGGAGGACACACGTGTGTGGACATCGACAAATAATTGGGCAGGAGGTGAATATTAATGCAAATATTTATTTTCTGCCAGCCGGGCACCTTATCTCTGCTGCATCTCCTGGCATGGGCAATAAATGCCTCAAGGTGCTCTGAGATAAATCCTCTTGCAGATGATGGGGTGGTGGGGAGCGTCGGGAGGAGGGCAGGACTCTCTTCATGCGGTTCTTCCAGATGTTCAGCTTTGGCAGGGCCCTTCATGCATCCCAAAGGAGATATTATAGGCCCATCAGTCTTACTTCAGTCCCTGGGAAAGTTATGGAACAAATCTTCCTGGGG
>NW_009189374.1:3100-3936 GCF_000690835.1 Fulmarus glacialis | reverse complement strand
TGGGGACGTGCCTGGCAGGCCGCGCCCCGAGGGGGGTGGCAAATAGCTCCTTTTCAAACTGGAAACCTGTCACAGGTGGGGTCCCTCAGGGATCGATATTGGGCCCAACACCGTTTAATATATTCATAAGTGATCTGGATGATGGGATCAAGTGTACCCTGATGAAGTTTGCCGATGATACCAAGCTGAGTGGGGAAGCGGACCCTTCGGAAGGGAGAGCCACCCTGCAGGAAGATCTGGTGGAAGAGTGGGCTAACAAGAACCTTATGAAGTTCAACAAAGACAAATGTAAGGTCTCGCACCTGGGAAAACATCATACAGGAGCGTAGCACAGGTTGGGATCTACCCAGCTGGGGAGCAGCGCTGTGGAAAGGGACCTAGGGGTCCTGGTGGACAAGAAGCTCAATATGAGAAAATCAACGGGATACTGGGTTGCATCAACAAGGGCATCCCCGGCAGAGATAAAGAAGTCATTATCCCACTCTACTCGGCACTTGTCAGGCCACACCTGGAATACTGTGTTCAGTTTTGGTCCCCGCTATACAAAAAAGATGTGGACAGGCTGGGGAGGGTCCGGGGAAGGGCCACAAAGATGATCAAAGGACTGGGAAGGATGCCATAGGAACGGCAGGAGCGGACTGGGATTGTTCAGCCTTGAGAAAAGAAGGCTTAGGGGAGACCTTATCACCACGTTCCAGTATTTAAAGCGTGGCTACAAAGATTTTACAAGGAGTCACATGGAAAAGACAAGGGGTAATGGGTACAAGTTACTCCTTGGGGAGATTATGATTGGACACAAAAGGAAAATTTTTCACAATGAGAACATTCAACCATTA
>NW_009189374.1:0-2989 GCF_000690835.1 Fulmarus glacialis | reverse complement strand
TCTTGAGGTCCCTTCCAACCTGGTATTCTATGATTCTATGATTCTATGACCCCTGGGAAATTTGAGAGGGGCAGGCAGGTGACAAAACCTCGCCAGCTGGAAAGCTCAGGTATCTCCAGGTGCCTCCATGATGCCGCAGAGCCTTCTCCACCCCTTAGGTAGAGCCAGGGCAGGCAGATGCACAAGCTTGAGGTCTGGTTTTGAGGTCCAAGCTTGGAAACCCCAAGTGCATGGACAAAACCTCACGTTCCCTCTCCCCAACCCAAAAAATAAGTCCATTGAGTCCTGGGTGACTTTCGCCCCAAAAGCCATCTGACCCCCAACCATCCCTCCAGTGCCCACATATGACCAGAGCCCGTGACAGTATTTATTTGCACAAGAGCAAAGCCACCTCTCCTGCAGACGGCATACAACCTTTAAAAATCCCATTAACAAATCACCCCCGGTGGGCTGATGTACAAAAATAGGAATCGATAGATTCAAAAGAAAAATCGATAGATTCAAAAAAGAAATCTTGACACTTTGCGGTAGCCTGGCCAAGGTGGCACCGATGACAGACCCACGCCTGGTCCCACCGGCTTCACATAAGGAAAAGCCCCCTGGGAAAATTGGCCCCGCAGGAGGGGATGGCAAAGAAAACCTGAGCCATCCTGAGGAGCTCCGAGTGGCCGGCCAGGATGCAGGAGCTGCTGAAGAAACGCATCCATTTCTGGTGCGTCTGCAGGGCGCCGAAGTCGCTGCCACTTCTGCAGTCCTTCAAGAAAGTGGTTACGTGGCAGAACTGGTTGAAGCATTTGCTTTCATCCACCATGACCCCGTGGTCTGCCAGGTACTTGATGCACGCCTCCACCTCCGCCCACGTCGGTGGTGCCCGTAGCTGCATCCACTGGAAACGGAAAAGCTCCCCAAACGGCCCCGTCTGAGCATCCAGGTAGTAGAGGAATGCCACGTAGAGGGTCTGGACGTGGCGGCAGAAGGTGTCACACTCTCCAACGCTCCCAGCTGCCCACTGCTCTGCCAGCAGCTCCTTCACCCGCAGGGACATGAAGCCATGGGCTTTGCGCTCCAGGGGGGTCTGGCGGACAGAGGAAAGGACACCCAGCACCTCGCAGGGCGAGTTGTCCTCCCTCGCCAAGGTCCTGAGGTGCATGTCGAAGACAGCCACCTGCGAAACCATGTGCTGTAGGTAGATCTCGCTGAAGTCATCCTCGAAAAAGGTCCAGATGGTGAAGGGGGGGTGGCTGAGGGACAGAAAGAAGGACTTCAAGGCTGGGAAGACTTGCAGCAAGCAGGTGATGGCCAGCAGCAGGAGCAACCAGGGCACCTTGGCATGGTGGAGCAGCCGCCGGCACTCCCTCTTGGCAAACTGCAAGAAGTCCTTGAGCGGTTCGGCACAGATGGCATAGACAGAGACGTAGGTGTAAATCTTCCAGATGAGGGATTGCAGGTCCACCTCCAGGCTGTCTGCCCCGTGCTGGATACAGTTGCTGAGGAGGTGCGCGGAGCAGACGGTGGCTATGGAGACCCCTTCCAGCAGCTCCTGCAAGCCAGATGCCTCAGCCGGACCCTGGGTGCAGCACCCCAGCCCCACCAGCATGGCATTGGGGCTCTTGCCTACAATGGCCATGCACCGCTGCCGCAGCCTGTGACTCTCTAAGTCCTCCCAGTTCACCCAGCGGGGGCTCCTCACCAATCACCCTGCTCTGCACGCCACCCCGCTTCCAGTCGAAATAGTGGATCTGGATGGGGAAGGGGGTCCCCACCTCGATGGTGCCCAGGGCCATCCCACAATAGGGGACACCGTCCAGCGGGTCCACCCCACAGTCCAACACGAAGGGGGCCAGCACCTCGTCCAGCCTTACCTCCATCTAGATTTGCAAGCCCAAGACATCAGTCATTTTGGGCAAGCCCCAGCCAGGGGCTCGCAGAAGTCCTGGAGCACGGCAGCGGCGAAGCCCAAAGGGGTTTCGGTGGTGATGGTGGTGGTGGTGGCAGCATCAAAGGGCTGGCAGTCGGCGGGGAGGAAGAAGCCCGGCAACTTGGCCGCCGAGGCATCCCCCAGCACGTTCCTCCTGTGTTTTATGGACTGGACGTGGGCCTCCAGGTCGAGAGAGCCCTTGTTGGCCACAGAGGCGTAGGTGCCCTCCTGGCACACCAAGCATTCAGCCTCCCATCTCTCCCGGCCCACGCGGAAGCAGGGGTGCTTCGCCTGGAGCTCGTCGGTGAACTCACATTTCCCTTTCGGCACGGTACGAGGCAGATGGTGCTCAGCCTGGGGGGAAGACAGAAGAGACGGAAAATTTTAACAATTTTTACGCCGTGCCAAGGATGCAAATCTCCCGCGGGAGCTCCTCTCCTGTCTCCTACCTGTCACCCAGGCGGGGACGCTTGGATGCACGGCAGCACCGCAAATGCATCCCGGATCCTGAAAAAGCCCGAATATAAGAGCCGGCCCTGCAAGAGCCGTCCCTGAACAGACGCGGGATGCGGGAAGCTGGGGTGAAATGGGGAGCGTGGCTCAGTGCTCGTGATGTTCCTCCTGAAACGGGGAGCGCGGCTCAGAGCCCATAATATTGCCCCCAAATGGGGAGCACCGCTCAGTGCTCATGATATTCCCCTTGAAATGGGGAGCACAGCCATATTCCCTCCCCCAAAATGGGGAGCATGACTCAGTGCTCACAATATTACCCCCCTCAAGCTCAGTACTTGTGATATTCCCCCCAAAATAAGCAGCATGGCTTAGCCCTCACAATATTCCCCCCGAAATGGGGAGCACGGCTCAGTGCACACGACAAAAGCAGAAAAGGGGGGGGGAAACAATGCAAATAGCAGGAAAAGAAGGAAAGAAGGGGGAAAAAAAGAAGGAAAGGAAGGAGAATATGAGGAAAATAAGGAATATAGGGGGAAAAGAAGAAAAATAGGCGGTAAAAGGGAAGAAAATGGGAAAAGGAAGAAAGAATGGGGAAAAGAAGTAAAGAAGGGGAAAAGA
>NW_009189373.1:37005-39095 GCF_000690835.1 Fulmarus glacialis | reverse complement strand
TGCTGGATGCCGCGTGGTTGGAAATGCAGCTCGCAATGACTTGAGACCCTCACCCACGCCTGGGGACCCCCACCCAGCCTCTTCTAGTGCTGCTTCAGCAGAAGATGAAAGAAAAAGTGACTGTCCCCACCCCGGACCAAGCACACGACAGGCTTTCACCATCTAAAGGCTTAAAGCAGCCATAACTTCAGCCTCTCTCAAACTGATTGCCTCCGCACGTCCAAGCACCCGCCACACCCCAAAACGGGGATTTTTTGGGGTCACTTTCAAAGATCCCAGACACGGATGCGAATTTTATGGCTCGTCTTCTCCCTTCGAGACAAAGGAGCGCAGGAAGCGGCTCAGCACCCCGTCCTGGAGCGCAGCGCCATGTCCCCCCTCCGATAACACCCTGCACCCAGGGAGGAGGGCTCCTGCCCCACCAATGCACCCACGGGTAGGTGCATCCGCATTTTCAAGCAGCTCGGGCGCAGTCAGATGGGGGTCACCATTTCTTCACAGCCTGCATGGTACAACCCCGCAGGGCACAGCGGGACCAACCCAAGTCACCCTCGACTCAGGAAGGTGGGTTCAGATAAACGCACCCAACTAGGAAAGACCTGAACCAGCCCAGGGCAACCTGCTCCCTCCTCTTTCTCTAAGGGACAGGGACCCTTAAAGCTCCGTCCAGCCTTTCCCACGACGTTCAGGCTGTGCAGGCTGTTTTCTCGCCCTGCTCTCCCCGAGCAGAGACAGCTGCAGCAAAGGCAGCCCCTGCTGCTCCAGCGTAATGGGCTCCGGCTGTCCGTACCCCACCTGAAACCACACACAGCCTTTGTTTCGGCTCTGAGAGGGAACAGACACTTCCAGAACCCCCCTGAAAGAAAGGGGAAAAAAAAAAAAGTCTCCGTGACTCTTCCCTGACCAGGCTTTCACCTTAGTTCCAGCGTTTTCCAGGCTGCAGACACTATCTCATTCCCCCCCTGCCCCCTCCCAGCCCCGGCAATTACTGCTTAAGCTGTTAAAACAAGCGTGGCCAGTCTGGTACGAAGTGGAAAATCTGATCCTAGGGAAGCGAGCAGGCAGGGGAAAAGGGAGGTCAAGGGGAGGTGGGATGGGAGCGAGAGAGAAAAGGATCAGGCAAGGAGAAGTCTCCCTCCACCCGAGGAGAAAACCCCCTTCCTGGGGGCTCCCGAGCCAATGCCTCGGGACGCCAGCCCCAGTGACAGCCCAACGGCGACACCGGTGCCCTGACCTCCCTGCGGCATCTTTTCCATGCCAAAGTCACATTTATCCCAGGTGACTTTCAGCTTGTTCCAGCCTGGGTAGGATGGGTGAATATTGCTGCAGCACTCAGCCCTCTCCGCTCCCCGAGATCGCCCAGACCCAAAGAGGCAATTTAAGGCTTCGACTGTACTTGCAAAACCCGTCCCCGCGTGCCAGGGGCTGTGCGCAACCCCGTGCAAGCTGACGGGGAGCCTGGCTTCCTACAGCCACCTACGGTATTAAAGGTGCTGCAGGCTACTCTGTGTTTTCTTAGAGCTCCGCTACCCAAAAAATCAGCAATTCTGCGAGAAGCAAGCCTGTAATAAGAACAGTTTTAGCCTCTGCATTTGTAGAGAAGGGCAAGAAGAACCCCAGAGCCAGGAATTGTGACTTTAAGACCCCCCCGAAAATGCAATCTGAGGTTATCGTGAGTTATTTTGAGGCTGATCAGGAAGCGGCAATACGCACCTCCATCACAAGCAGTCCCAAATCCCCAGTTTTCGGCAAAACTACCACCCTTTCCCTTCAACCTCTTCCCAGCCCACACGAAAATTGATACAACTTCTCCACCTTTCAATGGGTAGTTCAAAACAAAAAAAAAGACTTTAATTTATACAAAACAAAACCATGTATAATCAGTTGAACAACATTGACTGTACAAAGGAATAAAAAAATAAAAGGATAGTCCAAAAAAACAACTCAGGAATGGTACAAGTGTTGGAGAGCAGCTACAGACTAGTGTTGACATCAGATGCAAGAATCTTTTCCTTTTAAATTAAAAAAAGAAAAAAAAGTTTTTTGCTGAGCAAACGCTCCAGGTAAATCTTTCATCCTCACTCCGGACA
>NW_009189373.1:31211-36972 GCF_000690835.1 Fulmarus glacialis | reverse complement strand
AAAATCAACCGCAGGGAAAAAGGCGCAGGGAGGTGTCACACGTGGCAAAGCCAAACCAAGCAGAGGTACATCAAATTTTTCTAGACATGCAGCAGCTTTGTGATTTCAGGAAGGAAACCTTCGTCCCTCCCCACCCCGCGCACCGGTGCGCGGGAGCAGCCCGGCGAAGGGGCCCCGCGGCGCCCGGGTGATGTTTTCCAGGAGAAGTCGCTTTTGCGGTGCCGGGGCGCATCACCTGTTGGCCATATATCCCTGGGCTGCTGAGCCAGCGATTGTCTTCTGCTGTGTGTTAAGTGATGGGAAACAGGTGCCAGCCATCCCAGACAGGTTCTTGAAATCCCCCGGCCCCTGCACCACCACGTCGAGCTCGGCTGCAGCTTTGCTCTTGAGCCAAACCACCACTACAAAGGATTCTTCTCCCCCCTCCATCTGCCTGGGGTTTAATTCTCTCCTCGCTCATTTGAGCTGGGCAATAAAGCACGCTAGAGACGAGCCAAGAGACCTACCCCTGTATTGTATTTTGTTCTACAGAGCGGGGAGGGGGAAAGGCTCCTTCACCTCCCAGGTCAGCTCAGGAGCAAGGGGAAGGAGATGTCCCCCGTGGAGGGATGCGCCCCCGCCTGCTGCCTGAACAAAGCGGGTCCGTCGGCCGCGCAGGAGCCGCTGCGGCTTCATTCTGCCCATGCAATGCAACAAGCTGCTCTGGGAGGGGAGAAGAGCAAGCCCAGGCTTTGAGGAGTTGCTACCACCAGGAGGAAGATGGCAGCACTGTACCGGCTGGCCTCGCTGAGGAGGAGACCGGCCCAGCACAGGGAAAAGCAGTGCACTTTCTACCACGCTACTCACAACCTACACGTCCTGGCTGCCTCCGGGAATCTGTTGACGTAGCTTAGTCCCACTTGCCAAGCCCTGCTTAGCTTTTGTGATAAGGGCTAGGCGTTATTTCTAAGTTTCCAGGTGAATTTCCAGCACAGATCAGCCACGGGACAAAGCCAGGGAAGCACATGCCCTTGCTTGACACAAGATCTTCTCCAACGGCACGTCCACATCTCAAGCTCTTGCTGCTGAGCGCGCGTGCCCCTCTAAAATCCAGGAGCGGTCCTACAGAGCAGTTTGCTTTCCCGATTTCCTGGCGCTGCCACGAAAGCCGAGTGCTTTCGCCACGATGGGATCTGGGGATCGCTGTTTTCCCACACAAACCTTTCACCTTCCCAGTCCCTGCTCCTTCGCGCTCCAGTGGGAAAAGCTGCTTCTGTCCTTTCCCCACTTTCATCCAGGAGGAGCTGCAGCGACGCTAGCTCAGGCAGAACGTCTTTGGAAAAGCAAAGCAAGAAGCAGCCAGGATTCGGGGGCTGTCGCACGGGGTGGTGTCGTGTCAGGGTCCAGAGGGCTGTGTCGTGGATGGAGGGCTCTGGAAGCGACGGCCGAGGCTTCGCAGCAATAAGGGACAAATTCAGCACTTTCCCTCTGCTTTAGCCGCGATGCTTCCACCCTCTGCTCCTCAGTCCCCGATCGGCCGCACATCAGAAGGTGCAAAGTGAGCAAGGCATCAGTCTGACCTCAGAGCTGCCTCTTCGTCCTGCCTGCTGAAAACAAACGCCGAGACCCTGGCCCCTCCGCTCTGCCCCTCGATCCACTTACATCCCACCCTGCCTTCAGCACTCACAAGTTTTAGGGAATGATCGGAATAAAGCAGCTTGGGGTATGTTACACACGAATCGTTCTTTCCTTCTGCATATGTAGTATTTAAAAAAAACCCAGCACAAGCCCAGGTGGTGATTGAAAGTCTCTTAAAGCATTTGTATATTTTCCTCAGAAAATCCTCCACTTCTCCCCTTTTGCTGACACTGGGAAAGTTAATCCAGTGCTTGTATTTACATGGCTGCATAAAAGTTTCCCTGACTGCTTCTTAAAAAAAAAAAACCTTAAAAAACAAGTGATATATATATATGTATAATATTTACATAAATAAACGAAGAAGGCGAGCAGACTGCTTCCTTCCCCTTTCCAATTGGCCAATTCTTGCCTTGTTTTCTTTGTTTTTGGCAACAGCAGGTTAACAACCCGGTGAAAGCTGTCATTAGTCCCCTGTCCCCGTTTCTTTTTTTTTTTGTCTACATCCAATGATCACTATTGCACCAGCAATCTGTTCAGGAGTCCAAGAGTTAAAGTTGCAGCACAGACTCTTCTTGCCTACTCCCTTAAGCCTCTCAATCTTCCATTAAATCCATTTCTCCATTGAGACTGGATGAGCTTTTTCCCCTTCCCCCCTCCCCAACCCGGCAGCTGCTGAATTTTCCACCCCAGGCCGAAAGGCAAAGCCCAAAGCATTCTTGGAGGGTCACTTGGCAGAGTCCTCTCGCCGCCAGCGCTGCGAGATCCAGCCGGCACCACGCTTCCTATGCGAAGCCAAAACGTGAGCACATTCCCAACGCTTGTGCGTGCCATCAGAAAAGCAACCGCGGCCCATCCGCAAGGATCCAGTCGAAAAGGGTTAAGTGTGCAAACAGCTGTACATCGGTGGGTGGGTGTGGATACGTTAGAAGCTCACGGCGCGTCCATCCTGCTAAGAGATCTTGCAGTTGTTGCGTGAGCAGTTCTGTGGGGGGCTCTGGGGTGGACGAATGGATTTGGATCTCTTCAAGCTGTTACCTTTGCTGCTGCTCCCACCCCCGCTGCTGGCCAAGGAATACGACCGGCCGTGCATCATCACCGCGTTCATCCCGTTGGCCATCGAGAAGGATTTCAGGTGACTCTTGATGGTGACAGGCAACGGCAGCTTGTCGATGAGGTGGACTGGGGTGCAGGAAACGATGGCTCGGCAGCACAGGTCCTGTAAGCTGAACACTGGTGGGAGAAGAGACCAGACAGTCAAGGGCCAAGAGATATCAAGGGCTTCCTTCTCCCTACAACTATTCCTTATGCTGTGCAGTTCCTGCTCCTTTGGGGAGAGAAGCTAATAATGATTGCATAGGAGCCTTGAATAGGGGACAGATTAGTTGGGACAAAAGCTCGGGAAATTCCAGGTAAGCTCTGCCTTAGAGGTTAGTGCTTTGCGAGACACCAGCTTTGGTGTCAACACGGGGCTTAGACACTGCCACCCCTCCTCTCTGCACAGTGCCGGGACAGGCAGTGCCTGGCTCACGTTCCTGCCAGACACTTGGCTTCTCAGGCCATCGTTTGGCAGCCAGAAGGACATGCCCAGGGAAGGAGGCAACAGGGTCAGCAAGCGCCGGAGCAGGACAGTCTCATTTGGGACCTGCTCAGCGATCAGCAGCCATGGGGCCAGCTCTCTGCAGAGTGCCTGCAGCAACAGAGATCCCACCAAGCCAGAAGAAGGCTCTGCCCTTTCAGGCTTCCCAGCGTCCTCTTAGCTCAGTGTCCATCACGTGAGCCTGCTTTGGGAAGTCTACTTGGAGGGGATTTCCCAGCAAGCAGCCACACGAGGGCACGCTTTCACCTCCAGCCTGCCTGAAAGCCATGCTGCTATTCCCAAGCAGGCAGCCCCTATTCCCAAGCAGGCAACCAGCAGTTACAAGTCCTGCCTCTGGAAGAGGTTCGGAACAGGTCTGCAAATGCAGCCCAGTTCCTGCTCTCCTGCTCGCCATCCTTCCACGAGCTGGAGACAGCAGCCTGGCAGACAGGTCAGAGCAGATAATTTGGTGACTGGGGCTGGCAAACAGGATTTTCCCTCCCTCATGAGCGGGAGCTGAAGATCCATATGAAGGCAGGTCACCCCCGGAGTGCAAATCTCAGTGCTCAAGACTGCCAGTGGGGCAGACGGCTACCTCCAGCCAGAACATGGGACTTAAGACTATTTTGCTTCAAACACAACAGGCTGAGATGTAACACTGACTCTGCTCTCCACGCTGCAGCCTGGATATATGGAATACCCCAGCCCACTGCTCCACGCCGACAGCAGGGATGTGATTTAGATGCTTTCAGTTCCTTGGGCTCATTCTGCCTCCACATCTCTCCAAAACAGGAGACACAGGCTCAGGCAAGGGTAAGGACAGAGGTGCTTATGCTTGGATTCATCCCACACAGCCATTTGATTGAAGTACTTTCAAGTTGTGAGCTTAATTGCCTTCAGCCTCATCCAGAATAAGCGGAGAGGTGTAGGATGCCCCGGAGCAATTCAGATCCTAGACATGCTGAACTGCCTTTTGGAGCTGCCCATCCCTCACCGCTGCCTGCCGGGTTCCTGTGCTAGTACAGGCAGCTTCTTGTGGCTCAGCTTCAGCTTGTCTGACCCGAGGCATTTCTCCATGTCAGGTGCTTTCAGATCCCACAGTTACTAATAAATACACCTCCCACCTAGGCAGTCAGTCCTATCCCTCCATTTCAGCCCAGCCAGCTCTCACGCCTTCCCCACGCCGAGCACCTTCCTCACCACTGACCTCTGTTGGGTCTCCAGATCTTCTCCATGCCGTGCCGCATGAGGACGATTCGGGACAACTCCGTGAAGGACTCTATGACGTTGAAGTTACACAGGGGGCTGACCTCAAAAAACGTCATGCAGTTCTTCTCCGCATAAGCCCGGGCCTGTTCCGTTGGCACCTGCCGCTTGAAGGCGAGGTGAAGCCTGTTTCCCACCAGGATCCGAGGGACACCTGGGGCATGCTTAAAAAAGGAAGGAAGCGGAGAAATCATGGCTTGTCCCTTAGTAAGGGCAGCCTACAACGAGTATTCTGCTTAGCTGCAATAGCAGTGAAGGGCAAAGAAACAGAAACTGCTCTGCGACCGAGAGGGACTGACGGTGAGGATTATCCCCTCTACAGTCCATTTTAGAGGGAACCTTCCGTTCTTGGCCATTCCCAAGCCCTTTCCTACTACTCCGGATTTACACAGAAGTGTAGGGCAGACACTTATCCCCTTGCTTTGCTTATTAGCAGACTACCATCGTTTCCTCTCCACAGCAGAGCCATTCTTGTCCCCATATCAGAGGTGGCACCTCCTCGGATTTTTGCTATAGACCACTGCACGTGTTCTTCCATTCAACTTACCTCATCTATTTCCTTTATCCATCGGTCTATGCCATCGAAGGACCAGCGATTAGTGATGTCGTACACCAAGAGAATTCCCTGGTGGAAGAAAATCAGGAGCAATCAGGAAGTTTTGTAGTAGGCAAACTGAAAGGGAGACACATCTGAAAGACCACCTCCATACGCAGAAGCCAAAAGGTTAAGGGACAGAACATTGCTCCAGCTGCATTATTTGTGTGCTTGCTAGGGCAAAAATTGAAACAACAGGTCTGTACTAACTCAGTCCCAGACTATTAGGGAAGGTTTTATTCCTGTTTTGGCTTGAACATCCCCCAAATCATTTCCAAAGCAGCAGTTTCTGCAAAGGAGGAGGCACTGCCTCAGTGACTGTGTATCTGGAGGAGCAAGGCTGTGCAAAGCAAAACACGCCCTCCTCCTGTCACAAATCCGATACAAACTCACTGAGGCAGAAACAGTCTTTTTCTTTTCCCCTTATGCAGAACAGCTGCATTCAGCGGTGGGATGATAGCAGAACATGACAAAGTTAATAAAACACACCCATCTTCAGCATGTTTTCCCTCTCCAGAACCTGTCTCATTCTGTTGTCCCTCTGCTGGCAGGGAAGAAGTTGAGTGATGCCAACAAGCAACACAGCATCTCCGCAGGACAGATCTCATCACCAGGATCCATGCCAGGCTTTCCTGAAGGCAGCCGGTGTTGCTAATTGTCACTGCCACACCGGCAGAGAACAAACACAGTGCAGCGATGCTGGCAAA
>NW_009189373.1:27785-31201 GCF_000690835.1 Fulmarus glacialis | reverse complement strand
CCTGCTGAAGGACCTTTCCCCCTGCCCTTTCTTCTGGAACAAGAGGTACCTACTGCGTCCTCAGGCCCACATCGCTCTTCCCTAAACACCACCCGCGTCCATGACTCACTCCCCAGTCACCTCTCGAGGTGCAGCACAACGATGCTGGCAACCAGGACAGGCACAACTCAAGGCAGGGAAGTTTGTGCCTGCAGCCACGACGACATGGAGCAGCATCCCGGAGGGTTTCCACCCTCGCCCTGAGCCCGGCTAGCAGGACTCAGGACTACGACCAGACTGCTAGCCACCACTCAGGTCCACAGCAACTCTTAACAAGTAAGCTTTTCTTGAATCAAAGTATTTCTGAGGACAGACACAAGGAAAGTAGGCTATGTGTGGCCCTGCAGGCACACAAGTCAACACGTCCGGAGCTGCCTCTCAGTACCCGTTGGACACATACAGCATTTAGAGAATTGTCTTAAGCAGCAGCCTTTCTGCAACTCTCCCGTTATTTTTCTGACTTCTTGTCACTCTCTTCTTTGCAATCAAGGACATTTCAAGTGACAAGCACTTCAAGGTTACTTCGCAGAATCATAATTGAAGATGCCCTGAAATGGGAACTACGGGGGAACAGATGATCTCGCACTGCAAGAGGAGGCAGCCCAGCTGGGAACGCAGCGCCAGATGAAAGGTAACCCAGCAGCGATAGCACTAAGCTAAGGGCAAAACAAACCAGCCCGAGCTGACTCCAGGATAACAGATCATTTAGCAGCAAGCTCGGCAGAACCAGTCTTTTCTGAATCAGGGGTACCCTCCAGGAACAGCCGCCCCTACGGCAAGTCCCCAGCGCAAGCAAAAGAGATCGTAAGTTGGCGAAGGAAAATCTCAGCTGGCAGCCCAGTCCTCCCTAGGAGATGCCTAGATACAGCGCAGCGAAGGAGGGAGCTGACAAACTGCCTAGCATCTGTCCTGGTACAAGTCAGAGACTATCAAGCACCCTCACGTACCAGCGCAATTGCTCCTTTATTCATTGAAATGGAAAACCCACTACACAGATGGGAAACAAACTACCCAGTCCCCCTGAAACACAGCTTTACAATATTTGCTGCTACCAAAGCCCGTGATGAACTGGGGGAAGCCTGTACAGGAGCCATGTATGTGATATACCTCAAGTTTATGAAAAAGTAATCATCAGCACGAGATCTAGAGCACACAGGAATGATAAACACCAGGGCATCTGAGCCGCAAAAGCACTTGAATCCTCATAATAAAGTCACATCTTGAACTGGCACTTGAAGTGTTTTCCCCACTTGGAAAAGCAGCCTTCCTCCAAGTATACTGGGAGTGCCTCGACGTTGTTTGCCTTTCTCTCAAAGCTCTCTCAGAATAAGCGGCTCTCACAAAGCCTGCCCAATTTTATCATTTTTAAAAGTCTTGGTCGGAAAAATTCAGGTTCTTGAGCTTTATCCCCAACCTCACTGCACAGCACTTCCATCCCGGGCAGTTGCTCTCCAGGCACAGCTTGCTTTTTCTGTCCTTGCTGGCCCTCCAACTTCTTTGCCTCTGCGTTCGTACCATTTGCAGAAATGCTCAAACGTACAAAACCAAAGAAGCAGAGAGGGTACCAAAGGCAAGTCATGCGCGGTGGGTCGGTTTTCATGTTTGATAGCCCAACATGAAGAGTGAGCCCTTCAAAGTTTGGGTTTGAGGACCTGATGATGAGTTTTCATAATTGCAGAAGCATGTGTGGCGTGGGGGGAGCAGATGCATCTTCAGTTTCCTCCAAGGAAAGTCTAGGGCTCATGTCTAGAGTCCATAATTTTTTGCAGTGTCATTTCTAGAACAGTCAAAAAACTTCATGCTCAAAAAGAATTGGAGCTTGTTTTTGTTTTGGAGGGGAGAATCAGTTTCTCCCAGGTTTAGATAGGAAAAAATAAGACGGAAGTAATAGTTTTCCATAATTAAAAACCCCACAAAACCAAAGATACTGCTCTTCAAGAACCCAAATCAAGAAACACCAGGATACATCACATTTTAAGTGCATTTTTTAAAAAAAAAAAAAAAAAAGAGACTCTCTTCATTTTTGTTATATTTGTTTTGACTTCGAGCTTCGAAGGCTACACGTGTGAATGAATGAGAGTCAGAAAATAACAAACAAAAAGTTTGATGACCCCCTTCCAAGACAAACTGCCAGCAAGTTAAATAAAGTCTACTTACTTTATTTCTGGATTGACAAGTTCCTTTAGCCAAGAGAAACAGACCCAAGACCTAGTTTGTGAAAACTGCTTCTGCCAGAAATATGCTCTAGGAGAAAGTTTTTAAGCTTGCTGGCAGCTGCAGCCTGGATCTTCTTTAAATAGGAATAAGGATAAAACATCAGCAAAAATGCAGCCCCAAGTTCTCAGGAGCAGGGTGGAAGGTCAAGACCACGATATCTAAATGCAAGAGACAACACGCTGTCTGCCAGCTTCCCCTCCAAGTCATAACACAGATCCATGCATGCACATTTAGAGTTAAGATTGTCAAGTAAAGCTCCCCAAAGGTCAGAAGACACCAAGGCCAAGTTGTCTAATGCCTTGCTTCTGTCCCCCTCCTCCCCAGCATGGGTATTAAGACCAGCTTTACTGTAATTCAGCAGAAGATAGAAGAAGCAATCTTAAAAGCCTCTAGCCAGCTCATGGTGCTGCCAGATATCCTCGTACTTCTTCCAAGTAGCGCTGGCATGCTCCAGACACCACGTTTCTAGAGCACACATCTCAAATATACTTTGTCATTAGCATTTTCTCCCCTAGAGAGAACAGTACAGACATGCACGCAGACAGGGAGCTGGCTCTGTTTCTGCAGACAGTTCCAAGAAAGATCTGTTGTTTCTTTATTTTTTTAAAAAAAGGTCTCCTTTGGAATAATGTGCACAGAATTTTAATTTACTCAACTAGACAAATGAACAGTTTCCCATTTGCAGCCTAAATTGTTCTCTAAGTGCCTAGATGGTTGTCAACACCATAATATCGCCTTACCTCTCGATTTTTAGTTTCACAAAGCATCTTTGCAAGTGTTACATACCCCAGGTTCCCACAGCATGAAGTGAAAAGCTGCACCCTCAGGTTCTCAGATCAAGGCTATTCTAGAGCCCTCACCAACCCTCCAACAGCCTTTCTTCTTTTTCTCCTCAACCTGCCTACAGGCTTCTGTGTGAGGTGGAAGACGACTGGACTCATCCCCAGACCTGTCTCGGGTCTTTTCACAATTGATTTTCAAAGTTCATTTCCACTCTGTTTTTGTTCCATGCTACTGGATTGGCACAACCCTAAGCACACCAGCAACAGAAATTTCCACATGAGTACGTCGCGTAGTTAACAAGAAACACAGAGAGATCATTTGTTATTGTATCCAGCAGCACATGTGGACACTTACTCTGCCAAAATCCAAACTCGTTT
>NW_009189373.1:25693-27754 GCF_000690835.1 Fulmarus glacialis | reverse complement strand
CACCAAGGTCTGTCCACATAACCAAGGGTGGGGGGAAGTATCATCCCTGTCTGCTTGCTGCAGGTTTAGACCAGGCTTATAAGCGATAAGCTTTTAAAGGTGAAAGAGAAGCAGCATGCTCACCCATCAGGGCAAAGCAGACTTCTCCAAAAAGGCTTCTCAGATGCTTTAGGAGCTGGATCGCCAGCCACTCGCACAAGCACACAAGAACAGGGCCAGGGGGAAGCAAGCGCTCACACGGCTGCCAGAGACTTCAGCTCGGTGCAGGCAGACAGGGCGGCCAGGAAAGCGTCACTCACCGGTATTCTCCACTGATGGAAAAAAGCTGTTGCTGAAGAAGCCTGGAAGACCCCCCCAGACTGGATTTCTCTGGCCCACAGGACGAAGTATACCATAAACAAAGATCCAGTGCTGATGGCAGCCAGAACACTTTGTCTCTCCTGCCTGCTTTTTCGGAGCTACGTTTGGTCACGGCTTTCCAGCTGGCACCTCGGACCTTGGCTCACGGACAATTACATCCTACTGCCAAACCATTTCCCAACAACAAAACACATTGTGGGGGCTTATTTATCACTGAGCTTTTGATAAACATTTTGGCAGGCAGGGCGGACTCCTCCAGCAGCTGGACAACGCCATCAAAATGACCTGAAGCACGTAAGCTATTTGCAGCAACCAAGAAAGCCATAAGGTAGAGCAGAGCCTACATCTCAGAGTCTGCTGAGCTGCCAAAAAAGCCATCACCTTCCTGCATACTAAGAAGCCCTGAACAGGATAAACAGCAGCTACTCAAATCACCTGCCTAAGCAGAACTCGACAATATTCATTATTCTGTTAGGGCTGCAGCTTTGCTGTAAGATGGGAGCATTTTTGAATGTTGATTATGGCTTCCTGTAGATGGTCTGAAACTATTCATGAAGGACCTTCTGTATCACACTGTCTGGGAAGAGTTGGCAAGCCACATTTCCAGAAACTGTTTAAATCACTGGCACATGAGGACATCAGGAATGATACTAGCACTGCTTCTCCCTTGCTAGATCAGAAAGTGTCCCCACAACCCTCTTTCTCCCCTCTGTGATGACTCTTGGAATAGCTTGCATTTGCTCACAGCAGCCAGAAGAGCCACAGCTGCTCACAACAGTTGAGAGCAGTGTGCCATCTCTGCTGTCGGTATGATTGAAACGTTAAAGCCAAGCAGAAAAAGTCAAAGAGCAGAAATCCAAGAGCAAAATGAAAGATTTCTGAAGCACCTTTAGGCATCACTAAATGCCTTTCACCACATACTGTGCTGCGACAATTAATATAAAAATACTTCTGCAACGCAGCAAGCTCCAGACTCCTCAATTTTGTTCTGCAGGTCGCAACACTACTGGGTTTCCATCTCTACCCTCCCCTGGCCCTGCAGTCACCATGACGTGGCTTGCACACTCTCCCTGCCCCACCAGTGCCTAGAGGCCAGTGCTCTGCTATCCCAGACATGATTCCTCCTCTTTTGCCCCAAAGCGAGACCCTGAAGTGGCGCGGTCAGGACCTGCAGGCCCAACAGACCCTAAGAGGGAAGGGATGATGAAAGCAGCTCTGATAGGAGAAGGGAAACTCAAACCTCGAGGAAGCAAGAAGAGACAAGGAGGGGGGTCCCAGGCACACCAGTATGCCAAAAGCCTCCACTTCGAGCCATGGAGCTCCTTGCACCCCTAATGAGATCAGATCAGCTAGGCAGGGCAGGGAGGGAAAGCAAGACAGATCTGTGATCCTTGCAGCAGATCCTGAGGCAAACGTGGCTGGTCCGCTTTGGCTGAAAGAAGGGACTAGTCCTCATTTGAAGCCAACGCATCAAGGACAGTGAAGCTATTTTACTAAGCCTCCACTTCGAGCCATGGAGCTCCTTGCACCCCTAATGAGATCAGATCAGCTAGGCAGGGCAGGGAGGGAAAGCAAGACAGATCTGTGATCCTTGCAGCAGATCCTGAGGCAAACGTGGCTGGTCCGCTTTGGCTGAAAGAAGGGACTAGTCCTCATTTGAAGCCAACGCATCAAGGACAGTGAAGCTATTTTACTTCAGAT